>NC_069805.1:8091459-8175525 GCF_027406575.1 Nycticebus coucang
GTGTGCAAGTAGGGAAAATAGCATGACAAAAGCAGTGTGATGCTAGTCTACAGCTCCATAGACTTGTTTTCTTGCCCTTAATTAATCATAATCCAACTATAAGACCTGGAAAAAGCATTTAACCTCTCTTGGCCTCAAGCTTCTCATCTGCAAAATAAAAAGACTAGTTTAATGACCATTAAAATAAAGCATATATCTTTCAAGTTTCCAACTGGTTCTGTTATTTCAGATTTTTTAATTTTGTGAAATCCAACGTAGCATTTCTAAAACATTAGTAAAATATTTTTCTTGGAGTACATGTTATGAATATGAAGCAATAGACCAGCAGTTCTCAACCTGTGGATCCTGACCTCTTGAAAACAATGAAAATACATCTCGGCATTAAGAAGGTTAAAAAACACTGCAATGGACTATTTCAAATCAGTAAGCCAGAGCTAATACATCCAAATTAATACCATCCCCATTCCACATCATCCCAAATACACCTGGTTCAATGATGCTGTCATTGATCAAAATATTTCTGAAACACTTTTAGTTAATATATATCAAAGCCAGGTTTTAGGGCATATACAGGACCCAGGTATCACTTAGCTCCATATAAATCAAAGCCAGCGTTTAGGGCACATTGAAAGCACCCCTCATTGAACAAATCCAGAAATGTCCAGTTTCATACTCACATTAACAATTAGAGAGCTTCAAAATGATCCTAGGATATTTAAAAAAGCCAAAATTGTTCTGAAAAGACAGTCTTAATCATTAAAAGGAAGGTACCCATTTGAGAACGTGACAAACGATATGAAACCCTCCCCAGAAAGACACATCAGCAAAAAAAAAATTTGATAGCTAGACTCCATGTTAGGAACTTTTGAACTTGGGAGAGAAAGATTTATCACTATCAAGAAAATACAAATATGTTGAGAACACTTGTAAAAAAGCTATGGAGTCAACTACTTTGCTGGGGAAAAAAAAGTACCATAGGAAAAATACTGGATTGAGAATGAATAAGGTGTCTTAAGATTTGTGGCTTAGGCCCTATGCACAGTGGTTACAGCGCCGGCCACATACACCTGATGCTGGCAGGTTTGAACCCGTCAGGGCCCGCTAAACAACATGAACAACTGCAACAAAAACCCAGCCGGGCATTGTGATGGGCACTTGTAGTCCCAGCTATGAGGGAAGCGGAGGCAAGAGAATCACATAAGCCCAAGAGTTTGAGGTTGCTGTGACCTGTCAGTGTGTGCACCCTCTACGCAGGGTGACACAATAAGACTCTGTCTCAAAAAAAAAAAAAAATTAAATTTTGATTTGGTTGTGTCTAACGAGTTGGGGGCAAAGAGACATTTACCTCCCAGTTTGAATTTCCTCATTTGCAAAATGGAGAGAGAGAAAAAAAATGGATTTAGCTACATCAGCAATTCTCAGAATGTTTTCACTGGATTAACAACATCACATTGGAACTTCTCAAAATATGTAAATTCTGAAGCTCCACCCCATATCTACTCCATCAGAAACTCTGCAGATACCTGGGGCTTTGCTACCAGTGTTGAAACAAGCCCTCCTAGAATTCTGAGGCATGGTCATCCAGAAGATCTACAAAGTGCCTTCAAACTCTGCAATTGTACAATTTAGTGGGAAATTATGTAAGTTAAAATACAAAGCAAAAAGAAATACCCTGAGTTACCTCTATTAACAAATATTTATTAATTTCTGAGGGATAAAAAAATGGGAATCTTTATTTTTACTGATTACCCTCCCCAAAATAGCCTCAAAAAAATCTTTATAAATAAGAAATTTTCAAATTGGTACTCTGTGGTACAATTTTGGGTAAAAAGAACAGTCTTGGGCCTAGAGGCAGATGAAACAGAAAATACATAGTTTAACTTATTATCTTGAATAGTTACTTCCTTTCCTCCTTCAAGCTACCCAAATTATTACATAGATTTAATAACAAAGGAGTGAGAAAAACACCTAGAATATCTTTTTGTATAAAAACAATAAATAACTTACTCTCAATGAAAATGTGCTGAATACACCACCTGGACTTAGTAAACAATAGTAAATATCACTATTCTACCTTGGTACTAATAAAATGCAGAATCATTTTGAAATTAATAAGGCTAACCGTTCTTATTCTGATTTCAAATGAGTAGACCATGTATCTGGTAGTAAGGAATTATTTTTACTTTTGGAGCTATGCCGGTGGTATTATAGTAATAAATAAAATAGGAATGTCCTTATCTTTCATAAAATCACACACAGAAATATTAAAAATGAAATTTGTTATCTATGGTTAGCTTCAGTATCGTTGGGAGTTTAGGCAAAGTCAGTGGGGAAGAGGGTGGGTAAAAGAAACTAGCATGGCTGTGATGAAAGAGTTTAAGTATAAATGAGTATGTGGGGATTCATTTTATTCTCTCTGCTTGTAATTTTTTATGATATGAAGATGAAAATACAAGTCTAGTTTTCTGCTATTACGTGTGGGAGAAAAAGCATGTAATAGTATCTTGGTGACTATATGAGTAAAGTATAATGTTAAAAAAAAATCTACTCATTTCAAAGGGAAGTAATGATGTACCATAATCTAGTATCCACCAACCTATTACTAGGAAATATGGATAATATAAACATGCCAATTATCATAACTGCCAATCAATCCAAACTGATGGTGGTAAAGTAGAGGACTGTCAGATAAAACTAACAGTTATTCTATGAGGACTCTTACAAAAATATAGAAACATTCTAAGGTAAGTATCTGAAATTCACATTTCTACTTATGTGTAAGGATAGTTTTTTTTTTTTTTTTAAATCTTGAGTCTTTACAATAAAAAACAAGACACTGGCACCAGCATTCACACATTATTCAGAAGTTACGTCTTATCCATAGTTAAATGAAATTCTCATGATTTGAGAATTTTACAAGATAATTTTTCCTGAAGGCATAGAAGAGAGAGGTAGAGGAAATCAAGAGATGAAGGAAAGAAAAGAATGAAGACAGCAAGCAAATGAGAGAGAGAGAGATAGAGAATTGGAAGAAGGAAGAATAAAGTGAGGGAGGTGTGAAAGACAGAAGGTAAGAAGGGACAAAAGGAAACAGAAAATGACCAAACTTGGATGCTGACACCTATATTCCTAGCACGTGGCAGGCTGAGATGAGTGGAGTTCTTGAACCAGGGTGTGCTGGGAAAGGACTGACCAAGGCTCAGACCCTGTCTGTACTAAAATATAAGCATTGATACAGGCACTTGTAGTTCTAGCCCCAAGGGAGTCTCAGGCAGGTTATTTGCCTGAATCCTGGAGTTTGACTTACTATTATCTAGGCTTAGGCCATGAAATACTGGTCTGGGCAACATATGGCAACTGTATCTCAAAAATACCCAAAGACACATACATGCACAGACAAACCAACAAATCAACCAACAAATATGTTCATCTTCTAAATTTAGACCAGAATTACCTTGATGCTTCAAGCAAAACAGACATGTTTAGGACTTGTGAAGCTTTGAACAAATTGAGGCTATAACAGGGATAGTAAATTTGTAAGCTTCTCTCAAATGGATGTTTTCGGGTAAGTGGCAAAGGAGGTCCCACTAAAATGACTCCATCGAGTTTTGTCTGCTATGGATGTTTTGGGGTAGGTGACAAAAGAGGTCTCACTAAAATGACTCCATCCAATTTTGTCTGCTATCATGCAGCTTGAGTCAGGCTGCTGTACCAATCTCAGCTATAGTGCCAGGAAACTCAACTGTAAATAGAGTCAATAAGGTGCAAATGTGAGCAAACTTTTCTGCCTGTGGATGGAAGGCTATGAAGTGTCCTGGTACAAACACTTGAGGAAAAGAATCTGAAATGAGCAGAAAAGGCCACTTACTATCTATGACTACAAGCATGGAACCCAGGACATTACAGGATGAATTCACAACATGGTCACCATGGGTGACATCACAATGGGTATTGCCTTGGGTTACCATTTTCACGCTTAGTCTTATTTCTGCTAGACATGTGTAGTGGCTGTCTGGTTGTGTAGTTGGGTTGAAACTGTTATGAAAGAGTGGGTTTATATTTTTCACACTTAATTCCTGCATTGTAAGTTTTTTGTATATGTGGCCAAGGGATTCAACAACCCTTCCTTTCCTTTTCAAGTCACAGATTAGTAAGGACATGGATGAGTGAGGTTTACACCTACTGCTGCACTGAGATATTGTAGACCAAGAACATTGATCAGACAGTGATTTCATTCACCTGACAGGTATATCACACAATTCTTGGTTATACTTTTATGATGTTTTACTTATTTCTCAAGGATAGGCTTGTTTGGGAAGGTAGTTGTCTCAGTGAAGGGCCTCTCTCAACATCTGGTCAGGCAATGTGTCCATTAGTGCACTCCATACCTTCAGTTATTTATTATGATCACAGGAAATATCAGCCTATCTGAAATATTCCAATATTTCTGATCTCAGGGCCAGTGGTGTCCAACCTTTTGGCTTCTCTTGCCACATAGGAAATAGAAGAATTATATTGGGCCACACATTCAAAACACAAACAATAATGAAACCTGATAAGCAAAAAACAGATCTGTGCATAATTGTGGTGATAACTGCCCCTACAGATGCAAAGCAGTCTTGACATACTCCCTATTTGCCATAGTGGCCTGAGGATTGGACACTACTCAAAGTTCCTGATAAGATCATTTCTTAACTTGAGCTCAATACCTTTTTACCACACATGACTAGAATATTTAGAGGCTCTTTTCAGACCAAGATGGGCTGATCCTCTGAGTTTAGGAGTTGGTGACAAGTCTGAGCAAAAACAAGGTACACTCAAACCTAATCTCCTACCTGGTTTCTACTAAATTGAACAGGGTAGCAACATGTTGTGCCACTTATCTGTAGTTCTAGATAATTCAAAGGCTGAGGCAAGAGGATCCTTTAAACCCAAAGTTGAATGTTGCTGTGTGCTAGGATGAGGGAATGACACTCTATTATGGGCAAAAGAGTGAGAATCTGTTTCATGAAAAGAAAATGGAAAAAAGAAAGGGATGGGGAGAAAGAAAATAAAGAAAAGAAAAGAAAGCAAAAGGAGAAAGAAAAGAAAAAGTAAGAAAAAGGAAAGGGATGGGAAGTGAAGGGAAAGGACAGGAGAGGGTGAAAGAGCAAAAGAGATAAAGAAGGAATGAAAGAAAGAGAAAGAAAGAGCAAAGGGAAGGACAGGAAATAAAGGAACAAAAACAAAGAATAAACAACAAAGACAGGAGAAAGGAAACGAAGGAGAAGAAAAAGGAATGGGAAGAAAGGGAAGGAAAGGGAAAAGCAGTCAAGGGAAGACAATGGAAGGGAATAGAAAGAAAGGTAAGGGAAAGGAAAGGTAGAAAGAGGGAAAGAAAGAAAGAAAGAAAGAAAGAAAGAAAGAAAGAAAGAAAGAAAGAAAGAAAGAAAGAAAGAAAGAAAGAAAGAAAGAAAGAAAGAAAGAAAGAAAGAAAGAAAGAAAGAAAGAAGAGAGAGAGAAAGAAAGAAAGAAAGAAAGAAAGAAAGAAAGAAAGAAAGAAAGAAAGAAAGAAAGAAAGAAAGAAAGAAAGAAAGAAGGAAAAGAAAGGAGGGAGGGAGGGAGGCAGGAAAGAAAAGAAAAGAAAAGAAAAGAAAAGAAAAGAAAAGAAAAGAAAAGAAAAGAAAAGAAAAGAACAAAACACATAGAGTTGTTATATTCTCCTCCACAAAGTATGCCAGGAATCGAAGAAAACTATCCAATGTACTCAGGCCTACCATCAAACCAATATATAAACACCTAAACTTCAGTATGAAAGCCATAACCCAAGAAAAGCCAAAGGTAAAGGGGAGCGAGGACGGGGAATAGAGTGGATGGGCAGAAGAAGGGTACTTGGTGGGATCACAGCAAAGGTGCGTTTTATAAGGGTACATGTTATATATGAAAAGTGTGGAATATAAATGTCTTAACACTATACCTAAGAAACACTTGTGAAGACTATGATAACAAACTGGATGCAAGAATTTCAAATTGTATATAGAACCAGAACTTTGTACCCCCAAATTTCATAAATGTACACAGTTATGATTTTTTTTTAAAAAGGAAGGAAGAAAAAAAGAAGGAAAAAGAGAGAGAAAGCAAGAGAGAAAACAAGAAGGAAGGAAGTAGAGAGAGAGGGTCATAAAGAAGAAAGGAAAGATAGAGAGAGAAAGAGCAAAGAAAACAAGGAAAAAAGGAAAGAAAGAAAAATTAAGGAATGAAGAAACAAGGAAATAAAGGAAGGAAGGAAGGGGAAGGAAGGAAGGGAAAAAGAAAGAAAGAAGGAAGGAAGGAAGGAAGGAAGGAAGGAAGGAAGGAAGGAAGGAAGGAAGGAAGGAAGGAAGGAAGGAAGGAAGGAAGGAAGGAAAGAAAGAGAAAGAAAGAAAGAGAGGAAAAGGAAAATGAAAGGAAAAATAAAGAAAAGGAATAAAAAGAAAAATGAAAGGTAAGGGAAGGCAAGGGAAGCAATTGGAAAGGAAGGGATGGGAAGGGTAGAGAAAGGAAGAAAGAACAAATGAATGAAAGAAAGAAAGGAAATAACAAAAAGGTGGAAAATATTCTTAGCAAAGTGTCTCATGAATGGAAGAAAAATATTCCACGTACTCAGTACTACTGTCAAACCTATATAGAAACACTACACTTCAATATGAACGCTACAACGAAGCAGCAGCCCAAGGTAATAAAGAAAGAGTAGGAGGGTCTAGGGGAGAACAGGTGAAGGGATGATAATTGTTTGCTCCATACCAATTGTGCGTTTTAAAAGGCTATTTGTTAAATATGTGAATTGGAAAATGTGAATATCATATCACAAGAATGAAGAAACTGTATGGAAGGATATGTTAACGAGATTGATGTAAATATTTCAAATTGTGTATGCAACCATGACATTGGACCCCATACTTGCAATAATGTACACAACTAAGAATTTAATTTTAATTTTATTTTTTTATTAATATTAAATCATAGCTGTATACATTAATGAGATCATGGGGCACCATACACTGGTTTTATAAACAGTTTGACACATTTTCATCACACCGGTTAACATAGCCCTCCTGGCATTTTCTTAAGTATGTGTTAAGACAAATATATTCTACATTTACTAAGTTCAACATGTAACTTGTAAAATGCACCACAGGTGTAATCCCACCAATCACCCTCCCTCTGTCCATCCTACTTCCTCCCACTCCTCCCTCTCCCCCTCTCTACCTTCCCCATATTCTTAGGTTATAACTGGATTATAGCTTTCATATGAAAGCCATAAATTAGTTTCATAGTAGGGCTCACTACTTTGTATACTTTTTCTTCCATTCTTGAGCTACTTTGCTAAGAAGAATATGTTCCACCTCATCCATGTAAACATGAAAGAGGTAAAGTCTCCATCTTTCTTTAAGGCTGCATAATATTCCATGCTATACATATACCACAATTTATTAATCCATTCGTGGATCTATGGGGACTTGGGCTTTTTCCATGACTTAGCAATTGGGAATTGGGGTGCAATAAACATTGTGGTACAAATATCTTTGTTATAATGTCATTTTTGATGTTCGAGGTATATATGTAGTAGGGGAATTATAAGATTGAATGGCGGGTCAATTTTTAGATCTCTAAGTGTTCTCCAAACATCTTTCCAAAAGGAATGTATTAATTTGCAATCCCTCCAGGAGTGTGGAAGAGTTCTCTTTTCTCCACATCCACGCCAACATCTCTGGTCTTGGGATTTTGTGATATGGGCTAATCTTACTGGGATTAGATGGTATCTCAGGGTAGTTTTGATCTGCATTTCTCTGATGATTAAAGATGATGAGCATTTTTTCATTTGTCTGTAGGCCGTGCACCTGTCTTCTTAAGAAAAGTTTCTCTACAAGTCCCTTGCCCAGCCTACAATGGGATCACTTGTTCTTTTCTGGCTTATACATTTGAGTTCTCTGTGGATTCTGGTTATGAAACCTTTGTCAGAGACATAACCTGAAAATATTTTCTCCCATTCTGAGGGCTGTCTGCTTGCTTTACTTACCTTGTTCTTGCCTGTGAAGAAGCTTTTTAGTTTGATCAGGTCCCAGTAGTGTATTTTTGAAGCTGCTTCAATTGCCTGGAAGGTCCTCCTCATAAAATACCTGCCCAAACTGATTTCTTTAAGGGATTTTTATGCACTCTCTTCTAGTATGTTTATAGTTTCATGTCTTAAGTTTAAATCTTTAATCCAGCTAGAGTCTTAGTTATTGGTGAAAGGTGTGTATCCACTTTCAGTCTTTTACAGGTTGCCAGCTAGTTCACCCAGCAACATTTGTTAAGTAGTGAATCTTTTCCCAACTGCATGTTTTAATTGGCTTGGCAAAGATCAAATAAGGGTAAGTAGCTGGTTCTCTGTACTGTTCAAGACATCTCCTTCTATATTTTTGAGCCAGTACCATGCTGTTTTGATCACTATCAATTTATAGTATAGTCTGAGGACTGGTAGCGTGATTCGTCCTGCTTTGTTTTTATTTATGAGTAATGTCTTGGCTATTCGAGGTTTTTTCTGATTCCATATAAAACGAAGTCTTGTTTTTTTTTTTTTTTTCAAAATCTTTAAAGTATAACAGTGGAGCTTTAATAGGCATTGTGTTAAAATTGTATATTGTTTTGGGTATTATAGACATTTTAACAATGTTGATTCTTCCCAGTCATCAGTATGGCATGTTTTTCCATTTGTTAATGTTTTAAGCTATTAATATTCTTAGAATTTTATAGTTCTCTTTATAGAGATATTTCACGTTCTTTGTTAGATAAACTCCCAAATATTTAATCTTTTTGGCACTACTGTGAATGAAATAGAGTCCTTAACTGTTTTTTCAGCTTGACTATAGTTGGTATATATAAAGGTTACCTATTTATTAATGTTGATTTTGTAACCTGAAATGCTGCTGTATTCCTTGATCACTTCTAAGAGTTTTGTACTAGAATCCCTGTTGTTTTCCAGATATACAATCACATCATCTGCGAAGAGCAAAAGTTTGATCTCTTCTGATCCTATATGGATACACTTGATTGCCTTTTCTTCCCTAATTGTGATGACTAAAACTTTTATTACAATGTTAAAGAGCAGTGGAGACAATGGGCAGCCTTATCTGATTCCTGATCTGAGTAGAAATAATTTCAATTTAACTCCATTCAATGTTATATTGATTTGGGTTTGATGTAAATGGCCTCTTATCAGTTTAAGAAATTTTTCATCTATACCAATTTTCTTAAGTGTTCTGATCATGAAGTGATGCTGGATATTATCAAAATCTGTTTCTTCATCAATTGAATGATATGGTCTTTGTTTTTTAATTTATTTATGTGCTGAATTATACTTACACATTTTTGTATATTAAACCAGCCTTGAGACCTTGGGATGAAACCGACTTGGTCATGATGTATAATTTGTTTGATGTGTTCCAGGATTCTGTTTGTTAGGATCTTGTTGAGTATTTTTGCATCTATATTCATTAGTGATATCGGTCTATAATTTTCTTTTCTTATTGGATCTTTTCCTGGTTTGGGGAATCAGGGTGATGTTTGCTTCATGGAATGTTTTAGGTACTTTTCTTTTTTTCTACATTTTAAAACAGGTTGAGTAATATAGGTACTACTTCCACTTTGAAGTTTGATAGAATTCTGATGTGAAGCCATCTGGTCCTGGGCTTTTTTTTTTTGGGAGATTTTGTATGTTTTTTGCTATTTCAGAACTTGATAATGGCTTGTTCCACATTTTCACTTGATTCTAGCTAAGTCTTGGAAGGTGATGTGCTTCCAAGTTATGGTTAATTTCCTTCAGATTTTCATATTTCTGAGAATAAAGTTTCCTGTAATATTCAGTAAAGATTTTTTGAATGTCTGAGGAGTCTGTTGTTATTTCATCTGTGTCATTTCTGATTGAGTAAATTAGAGATTTTACTCTTTATTCCTGGTTAGGTTATCCAAAGGTTTATCTATTTTATTGACCTTTTTAATTTTTTTGATTTATTTATCTGTTGTATAATACTTTTGTTTTTAATTTCATTTAATTCTGCTCTAATTTTGGTTATTTCTTTCTTCTACTGGATTTGGGATTGGAATTTTCTTCCTTATCCAGTTCCTTGAGATGTGCATTAAGTTGTTAACTTCCTCTCTTTCCTTTCTGTTGAGGAAGGCTTGCAGTGCTATAAATTTTACTCTTAGTACTGCCTTTGCAGTATCCCACAGGCTCTGATAGTTCCTGTCTTCATTGTCATTTTGTTCCAAAAATTTGGCAACTTCCTTCTTGATCTCATCTCTGACCTAGCTATCATTCTGCATAAGGTTATTTAACTTCCATGTTTTTGTATGAGTTTGCAGATTCCTGTTTTTACTGAGTCCAACTTTTATTCCATGCTGGTCTGAGAAGATGCACAAGAAATAATTTCTATTTCTTTAAATTTACTGAGGTTAGACTTGTGACCTAAGATGTGATCAATTTTGGAGTATGTTCTGTGGGCTAATGAGAAGTATGTGTATTCAGTTTTTTTGGGGATGTAATGTTCTTCAGATATCTGTTAAATCCAAATGCTGGATGTTTAGGTTTAAATCTGATATTTCTTTGCTCAGCTTCTTATTGGAGGAGCTATCCAACACTGCCAGAGGAGTATTAATAATCTCTAACTATTATGGAGCTGGAGGGACTCAAGTTGCTCCTGTCTGTTAGAGTTTCTATTATAAATTGAGGCCCATTTTGGTTGGGTATATAAATATTGATAATTGAAATCTTATCCTATTGAGTATTATTCTTAACAACTGTGAAGTGACCATTCTTATCTTTCCTTACTATTATTGCTTTAAAGCCTATTCTGTCTGCAAATAGAATTGCAATGCCTGCTTTTTTCTGGCTACCATTTGTCTGAAATGTGTACAACTATCCTTTCACCCTGATTCTATATTTATCTTTTAATTTAAGATGTGAGTCTTGTATGCAGCAAATATCTGTCCTAAGGTTTTGTGTCCAATCAGCTAACCTGTGCCTCTTTAGAAGACAGATTAAGCCGTTCATATTAACGGAGAATATTGATAAGTCTGGTAAAATTTTAGGTATCAAGGTTTTCAAAATTCCTGTGGACATTTTTAATCTTTTCGCCACTGTGGAAGTTGGAGTTTGATCAAAAGTTTCTGAGTGAGTTTATTTTTGTTGTAGAGGACAGGTCCGGTCATTATGGAGGATAGTTCTGAGAATATCCTGAAGAGCTGGTTTGGTTACGGCAAATTTCTTCAACATATGAATGCCATTAAAGTATTTAATTTCTCCATCATAAATGAAACTCAGTTTAGCTGGATATATGATCTGGGGTTGAAAGTTATTTTGCTTTAGGAGTTTGAAGGCAATGACCATCCTCTCTGGCTTGAATAGTTTCAGCAGAGAGAACTGCCATCATTCTAATATTCTTCCCTTTGTAGGTAATGAATTTCTTATGTCTGAGTGCTTTCAGAATTTTCTCTTTCATATCAACAAGAGTGAAGTTAATTATGATATACCTGGGGGATGACTTATTTGGATTTAGTATTGTTGGGTTTCTGAAACTGTCTACTATCTAAATTTCAGAATCTCTTGGCATGTCTGGAAAATTCTTTTTCATAATTTCATGGAGAAGAGCCTCTGTGCCTTGCAAGGCCACTTCATCATTTTCTGGGAATTCAATGAGGCGGATATTAGCCTTCTTCAAATTATCCAGAGCTCTCTGATAGAATGATCTGTTTTTTCTCTCCATTTCTCTTCCTCTTGGAGAGTTTGAGAGTGTTTAAAGCTTTGTTGTCAATGTCAGAAATCCTTTCTTCTGCTTACTCCACGCTGTTAATGAGTGATTTTACTGTATTTTTCAGATCTTTTTGGGCTACAAAGTGTTGCTTCAGTGCCTAAAATCTTTGCTGATTTTGTTGTTAAATTCATTAAATTCTTGAGACAACTGTTTAATTCTTTTCAAATTTCTAATTCTGACTTTTGAATTGCTCTTTGAATTTGTACTTCCAAATTTTACTGCATCCTATTAATCTTGTTTGCAATCAATTTCTGAATTTGATTTCTGACATCTAGGCTAGCTGTTTATGAATGGGATCTTCAGTTACATCTGCCATATCTTTCCTTGGGATGTTGATATATTCTGGTTGTTCATGTTGCCAGAGTTTTTGCACTGATTCCATTTTATGATTATTTTAGACTGTTTGACTTTTCCTTGGAGCTTTGTTGAGGTCCTGCACATTGCTAAGGCCTGAGAAACTGGGGATGTATTTGGTGTGGTATGGCTAACGGTCTTGTTTTCAGCTGCCTCTGTTCAACCTTATTGAAACAGTTACACTGGGTTGAAGTCTCAGCTGTGGAGAAATACCAGCTATTAAGTCACCCCTTCTCCCCAGGCAACAATTGGAAAAGAAAAATCAAACCTTCCTACCACCATACACAAAAGGCACCACTTGAATAGTCCTTAGGCGATTGGCTCAGTTCAAAAAGTCCAAGTGAATTGTCTCAGTCAGCCACCTGTCTCAGTTGTGAGAGTTTCAAAGGTCTCTGGGAACTGGATCAGAGTGGTCTGGTGACAACTCAAATACATCTTGCTCCACTGCTCTGTGAAGTCAGTAGGAACCGCCCAGAAAATAGAGCAGTCTGGGAAGGTTGGTGCATTTTTCCCACCTTGCACCTCTGTCACATTCAGTCACTGATAGCCCTACGGGGCTGTGACTCAGTTGTCTCCAGTGAGCAGATACTCAAAGGGTTTGCACCTGCCTGAGTCACAAGGAAATCTATATCTGCTCAGCCAGCCTCCTGCTCTCTGCCTCTATTCACCAGGGGGTGGTGATTCATAACAAGCTTGGGCACTTGGTGGAGGCTGGGTGGTGTTCACTCACTTCTAGCCCTGCCCCTGATTGATGTTACTGACGTACAGAACAAGTTTATGAGACTATGTTTCTGTTCCCCGCTAAATTCCTCTGCAGAGGAGAAGCTGTTTTGAGTTCCCAGAACCTGTGCCTCAGGCCCTGTTTTCCCTCCTGCATGTTTGTATTAGTAGCACAGTCAGCTCTAGCCTCCTGCCTTCCTTTGTGTATAGGCCAAGGATCCCCCTAGTGCTGGGTGCATCTTAGGCTTAGTAAAGTGGTCTTCTTGGTCAGCACCACCATGGGATTTTCCTGGTTCTATGTGTGCGTTTTCTAGCCCTTGTGCTCCACCCAGACTGGTACCAGCACAGGTAAACCCTTTACTCAAGGGACCTGTGAATCACTCCCAGATCTGTTCCATGTTGGTTGCTATTTGAGATGATGCCCAGCCTCCACTGGTTGCCCAGGGAAACATGGATTTTGTCTTCAGAATATCCAGGGTTAATCCTTATTATTGCCAAAAACGGGTGCTGCTCTGTGCCTCAGGGCACTATGGCTATGGTGTGGTTCTATCTCAGCAAACTGTCATCTCCTCACTCCCATGCTGCAGAATCAGCACTGACAAGGTACAGTCCAGGCCCTGTTCACACCCCTCAAGAAATCACCCAACAATCTGGACTCCTAGGGGACAGGCATCCAGACCTCTGAGTGAGAGTGGAGGGGAGTGCTAGGAGCTCAGAATTGCAGGTTAAAACACCAAACTCATTGAGACCAAATGAGCAAATAAACAAATTAAAAGTTTACCAGACACAAAGGTCCACATATTCACAATCAGAAACATATAGATATACAAACAATAACAACAACTACAATAAAAATAATGATAATCATAAAATAATTGAGAAAAAAGGTAAACAACTTGCAAACAAAACAAACAAAAAACCCTCTGGAAATCTGATGTTAGCACTCTCAGAAACCATAAGAAGGGATGAAGAGGGAGAGAGATGGGGAAATAAATGCTGTTCATAAAAAAGTTAAAAGAGAAGAGAAAAAAATAAAAATAGAAAAATAAAAATAAAAAAACATAAAAAATAACAAAAATTCATGATAGTTCCACAAGAAAATGATGAGAGAAAAGGCACCAACCACAAAAACATTATTCTTGTATATATCTACAAATATGCATCTATATATAAGAAGTAGGGATCAACTTTCATAGAAATGTATTTATAATGCAATATACTTTCTGGACCCCAGGTGGCGCTGTGAGTAGTTCCCAGTTTTATACCTGATTCACAATTTATACTGTTACCATGGTAACCACCCTACCTGGCCGATCACCATTTTGGAATTTCTCTAAAAGTTTTTTTACCTAATTGTTGTGCAACTTCAGGTGCTCAGGGCCAGACAGCACTCGTATCTGACCTCCCAACTCAGTGCAAGAGTCCAAGCTTCATAAATCTTTCCTCTCTACTCCCACTTTCTCCTGCAAACTGGCAACTGCAATCAGCTGGGGGGATAGTGCTGGCTACCGCTGGGTCTCGCTGCCACCGCAGCTACAGCTAACATAAAGCTTTTACTCATTTTTTGTGGCTCAGAGTCTCACTTTTGAATCTGGACTTTTGAATCCAGCTACCTGTCAGTTTGCCACGCAGCCTGAACTGCCACCCTACACCAATATTTTCCACCAGGAATGGTCCAATCTATTTAATCACTCCTGTTATTCTGGGGAAAGGTGCCTGCCATTTCAGACAATTAAAAATTTCTGTTTCCCAAGTTGGATCCCTTCCCTTCAATTTTCCATCAGGTTGCTTAGTTCCTTGTGATTATAAGTGGCTCCCCTTTCAAGTGCCAAATTCTACAAAGAAATAAATTTTCATCCATTGGGTTTTGCTAGGAATTGCAAGCTGCTTTCCACTGTGAGGGAGGGGCTTTCCAGCCAGTATGACTGTGCAGGGAATACCTCTACAAAACAGTCTGTGGTTTTAAATTAAACCTCATATACAGCCATCTGCCAATTTTCTGTGCATCTCCAGATGTGTGTTCACACCAATAATCCATGTGGGGAAAAGTTCAAGATTACCCTTCCTTTCACCTGATGACTTCAAAGGGGTGAGCAAAATGTCCGCCTGTCAGCCATCATGCTACTCCTTCCTAAGGGTCAATATCAAAAAAAAGTAAAGAAGGAAATTAAAAAAGAAAGCAAAAAAAAAACAAGAAAAAAATGAAAGTTTGTAAGGAATATAAAGAGAGAAAAGAAAGAAAGAAGGAAAGGAAAGGAACGAAAAAAGTAAAAGGTAAGGTTAGGTAGCTCAATGAAAGAAAAGGACAGACAAAAAAATCAAAGTAAAAAGAGGAAGCCAGGCAAAAGAAAAAGAAAGACACAAGGATAGAGAAAGACAGGAAGGAAAGAAAGAAAGAAACAAAGAAAAAAAAAGAAAAAGAAAGAAATGAAAGTAAGGCAGGATGGTTGCACAGAAGAGAAAGGAAGAAAGAAAAGAAAAAGAAAATAAATGAAAAAAATATAAAAGGTAAGGTAAGGCATGGAAAGTCAATGAAAGAAAACAGAAGACAGGTTCACTGCCTATGGCTCAACCAGCTAAGGTTCCAGCCACATACAACTGAGATGGTAGATTCAAATCCAGCCCAGGCCTGCCCAACAACAACGATGGCTGGAACTATAAAATAACTGAGCATTGTGGTGGATGCCTGTCGTCCCAGCTACTTGGGAGGCTGAGGTAAGAGAATGACTTGACCTGGATTTTGCTGTGAGCTGTGATGCCCCGGTACTCTACCTAGGGTGACAGTTTGAGGCTCTCTATAAAAAAAGTAGCAAAGAAAAAAAAAGAAAACAAGACAAAGGAAAGAAAAGGGATGGATGGGAATAGAAGGGGAAGGAAGAAGAAAGACACAAGGAAAGAGAAAGAAAGAAAGAAAGAAAGAAAGAAAGAAAGAAAGAAAGAAAGAAAGAAAGAAAGAAAGAAAGAAAGAAAGAAAGAAAGAAAGAAAGAAAGAAAGAAAGAGGGAGGGAGGGAGGGAGGGAGGGAGGGAGGGAGGGAGGGAAGGAAGGAAGGAAGGAAGGAAGGAAGGAAGGAAGGAAGGAAGGAAGGAAGGAAGGAAGGAAGGAAGGAAGGAAGGAAGGAAGGAAGGGTAAAAAGAGAAAAGTAGGAAAAAAGAAAAGCAAAGGATGAAAAAGAAAGGTAAAGTAAAACAAAATGAGTCAATGAAAGGGAAGGGAAGACAAGAAAGGAATAGGGAAGGCATACAAAGGGAAGGAAAATAAAACAAAAGAGACCAGAAAAGAGAAAGAAAACAAAGAAGGAAAGAAAGAAAAAGAAAATGACAAGGATGTGGAACATATACTTCTTACTAACGTATATCAGGAATGGAATAAAAATATTCAATATTACTCAGTACTACTGTGAAACATATATAGAACCAGTACACTTCAATATGAATGCTACAACCCAGCAAAAGCCTAAGTTAATGATGAAAGAGAACCAAGGGTATAGGTGAGGACGACTGAAGGGATGACAATTCTTTGCTCTTTACCAATTGTGCATTTACAAGGCTAATGTTAAATATGCAAATTGTAAAATATGAATATCATATGATATTACTGCAGAACTGTGCGGAAGTATATGTTAATGAGGTTGATGTAAATATTTCAAATTGTGTATGGAAAAATGACATTGTGTCCCATAATTGCATTAATGTACACATATCAGATTTATTTTAAAAAATAATAAAGAAAAAATATAGATAAAAGGACAGGAAGAAAGAAAAAAAGAAGAAAGGATGGAAGTTTGAAAGGAAGGGAAGGAAGAAGAGAAAGCAAAATAAAGGCAAAGGAATGAGAAGAAAAATGAAAAGTAATGTAAGGCAAAGTAAGTCATTGAAAGTAAAGGGAAGACAAGGGGGGAAAATGAAGAGATGAAAAGGGAAGGGAAAGGAAGAAGAAACACACAGAAAAAGAGAAAGTAGGTAAGAAACAAAGAAGAAAAAATGGAAGGTTGGAATGAAAAGGAAGAAAAGAAAGAAAAAAGGAAAGCAAAGGAATGACAAGAAAAATTAAAAGGGTAAGGCAAGGTAAGTCAATGACAAAAACGGCAAGCAAAGGGAGGGATGAAAATAGAAAAAAAATAAATGGACAAAAGGAAAGCCAAAGGAAGAAACAAGAAAGGGTGGAAGGTGGGAGGAAGCAAAAAGTATAAAAAGAATGGAAAATAAAAGCAATTAAATGAAAAGAAAAATGAAAAATAATATAAGTTAAAGTAAGTCAAATAAAGACAAGGGAAGACAAAAGAAGCAGAGGTAAGGGATAGGAAGAAAAGAGAAAGGAAGAAAAAAGACAGAGTAAAAGAAAAAGAAAGAAGAAAAAAGAAAGTACAAAAAAATAAAAAAGAAACAACAGAAGCTTGGAAAGAAGCGTAAAGAAGAAAAGAAAGGAAAAATGAAAGCAGATCTATTTTTAGATCTCTAAGTGAAAGAGGGAGAGATCTCTATGTAAAGGTTTTAGCAAAATAACTAAGAAAATGCTATGAAAGCAATGTTAACCAGTGTGATGAAAATGTGTCAAATTATCTATGAACCAAATGTATGGTGCCCCATGATCATATTAATGTACACAGCAATAATTTAATAAAAAATAAATAAAAAAGAAAAATGAAACAAACAAATGAAAAGAAGTGAAAGGTAAGGTAAAGCAAAGTAAGTCAAAGAAATGGAAGAGAAGACAAGACCAGGAAAGGAAAGGCATGGAAAAGGAAGGAAATGGAAAACAAATGAGACTGGTAAAGATAAAGAAAGAAAGAAAATGACAACGAGGTGGAATATATATTTCTTAGTAATGTGTATCAGGAATGGAAGAAAAATCACTGTACTCATTACTACTGTGAAAACAATATAGAACCACTACACTTCAATATGAAAGCTACAATCAAGCAAAAGCCTAAAATAAAGATGAAAGAGGAGCAAAAGGGTATAGGGGAGTATGGTCGTAGGGATGATAATTCTTCGCTCTGTACCAACTGTGCATTTTCAAGGCTATATGTTAAATATTTAAATTGTAACATATGAATATCATATGATAAGAGTGAAGAACTGTGGGGAAGTATGTATTAATGAGATTGAAGTAAATACTGAAAATTGTGTATGGAAACATGACATTGAACCCCATAATTGCATTAATGTAAACATTTAAGATTTAATTTATAAAACAATGAAGATAGAAATAAAGAAAGAGAGAAAGAAAGAAAAAAAGAAGAAAGGATGATAGTTTTGAAGGAAGGGAATGGAAGGAAGACAGCAAAGAGTAAAGAAAAGGAATGGAAAGAAAAATGGAAAGTAAGGTATGGCAAAGTAAGTCATTGAAAGCAAAGGGATGAGAAGGGAAACAAAGGGAAGAAATAAGAAGGAAGAAAAAAGAGGAAACACACAAGGGAAGATAAAGAAAGAATAAAAGAGGAAAAGATAGAAGGTTAGAAAGAAGGAAAAGGAAGAAAATAAAGGAAAGTGTACAGCAAAGGAATGACAAGAAAAATTAAAAGGTAAGGCAAAGTAAGTCAATGAAAGAAAAAGGAAGCAAAGCAAAGGGAGTATTGGACAAAAGGAAAATAAAGAAAAAGACAAAAGGAAAGACAAAGGAAGAAAAAAGAAAGGATGAATGTTGTTAGGAAGGGAAAGGATGAAGAGAATGGCAAAAGAAAAGCAAAAAAGTGAAAAGAAAAATGAAAATTAAGGTAAGGGAAAGTAAGTCAAAGAAAGGGAAGAGACTAGTAAAGAAACTGAGGGAAGGGATTGGAAGGAAAAGGAAGAAAGAAAAAAGAGAGTAAAAGAAAAAGAAGGAAAAAGAAAGAATGAAAGAGAAAGAAAGAAAGAGAAAAAAAGAAAGAAAGAAAATATGACAGGGAGGTGGAACATATACTTCTTAGCAACGTGTATCAGGAATGGAAGAAAAATATTCATTGTACTTAATATTACTGTGAAACAAATATAGAACCATTACACTTCAATATGAATGCTACAACAAAGCAAAAACCTAAGGTAATGATGAAAGAGGAGCAAGAGGATATAGTAGAGGACGGGTGAAGGGACAATAGTTCTTTGCTCTGTACCAATTGTGCATTTACAAGGCTACATGTTAAATATGTGAATGTAACATATGAATATCATATGACAAGAATGAAGAACTTTGGGGAAGTATATATTAATGAGATTGATGTAATATTTCAAATTGTGTATGGAACCATGACATTG
Organism: Nycticebus coucang; assembly: GCF_027406575.1. Taxonomy (NCBI): domain Eukaryota; kingdom Metazoa; phylum Chordata; class Mammalia; order Primates; family Lorisidae; genus Nycticebus; species Nycticebus coucang. Next base: position 8,110,579 of record NC_069805.1, read on the forward strand.
TACCCCATAGTTGCATTAATGTACACATATGAGATTTAATTTATAAAATAATGAAGACAGAAATAAAGAAAGAGAGGAAGAAATAAAAAACGAAGAAAAAATGTAAGTTTGGAAGAAAGGGAATGAAAGAAAGAAAGCAAAGAGGAAAGAAAAGGAATGAAAAAAATGAAAGGTAAGGTATAGCAAGGTAAGTCATTGAAAGGGAAGGCAAGACAAGGGAAACAAAGGGAAGAGATTAGAAGGAAGGAAAAAAAGAAAGAAACACAAAAGGAAGAGAAAGAAAGAATAAAAGAGGAAAGGATGGAAGATTAGAAAGAAGGAATAGGAAGAAAAGAAAGGAAAATGGAAAGCAAAGGAATGACAAGAAAAATTAAAAGGTAAGGCAAGATAAGTCAATGAAAGAAAAGAACAGCAAAGGGAGTGATGGAAAAAGAAGGAAAATAAAGAAAAAGACAAAAGGAAAGACAAAGGAATAAAGAAAAAAGGACAGAGGTTTGTAGGAAGGGAAATGATGAAAAGAATGACAAAAGAAAAGCAAAGGAATGAAAATAAAAATGAAAAGTAAGGTAAGGCAAAGTAAGTCAAAGAAAGGAAAGGGAAGACTAAAGAAGCAGAGGGAAGGGATAGGAAGGGAAAGAAAAGGAAGAAAAAAGACAGTGTAAAAGAAAGACTGAAAGAGAAAAAAAGAATGAAAGAGAAAAAGAAAGAAAGAAAAGAAAAAAAGAAACTATCACAGGGCGGTAGAACATATACTTCTTAGCAAAGTGTATCAGGAATGGAAGAAAAATATTCATTGTACTGAGTACTACTGTGAAACAGATATAGAACCACTACACTTCAATACGAACCCTACAACCCAGCAAAAACTTAAGGTAATGATAAAAGAGGAGCAAGAGGGTATAGTGGAGGACAGGTGAAGGGATGATAATTCTTTGCTCTGTACCAATTGTACATTTACAAGACTACATGTTAAATATTTGAATTGTAACTTATAAATATCATATAACAAGAATGAAGAACTATGGGGAATTATATGTTAATGAGATTGATGTAAATATTTTAATGTGTATGGAACCATGACATTGTACCGCATAACTGCATTAATGTACACATTTAAGATTTAATTTGTAAAATAATAAAGACAAGAATAAAGAAAGAGAGGAAGAAAGAAAAAAGAAGAAAGGATGAAAGTTTGGAAGGAAAGGAATGGAAGAAAGGAACCAAAGAGGAAATAAAATGAATGAAAAGAAAAATGAAAGGTAAGGTACAACAAGGTAAGTCATTGAAAGGGAAGGGAAGACAAGGGGAACAAAGGGAAGAGATGAGAAGGAAAAAAAGGAAAAAGAAACACATGGAAGAGAAAAAAAATAAAAACGGAAAGGATGGAAGGTTGGAGAGAAGGAAAATGAAAAAAAGAAAGAAAAAAGGAAAGCAAAGGAAAGACAAGAAAAATTAAAAGGTAAGACAAGGTAAGTCATGAAAGAAAAGGGAAGCAAAGGGAGTATTGGAAAAAAGGAAAATAAAGAAAAAGACAAAAGGAAGAAAAAAGAAATGATGGAGGTTCGTAGGAAGGGAAAGGATGAAAAGAATGGCAAAAGAAAAGCAAAGGAATGAAAAGAAAAATGTAAAGTAAGGTAAGGCAAAGTAAGAAAGAAAGGGAAGGGAAGACCAAAAAAGCAGAGGGAAGAGATAAGAAGAAAAAGGAAAGCAAGAAAAGACAGAGTAAAAGAAAAAGAAGGAAAAGGAAAGACAGGAAGAGAAAGGAAGGAAGGAAGGAAGGAAGGAAGGAAGGAAGGAAGGAAGGAAGGAAGGAAGGAAGGAAGGAAGGAAGGAAGGAAGGAAGGAAGGAAGGAAGGAAGGAAGGAAAAGAAAGAGGAAAGAAAGAAAAGAAGCAAAGAAAATATGACAGGGTGTTGGAACATATTCTTCTCAGCAACGTGTATCAGGAGTGGAAGAAAAATATTCATTGTACTCAATACTACTGTAAAACAAATATAGAACCTCTACACGTCAATATGAATGCTACAACCCAGAAAAACCTAAGGTAATGATGAAAGAGGAGCAAGAGGGTATAGTGGAGGATGGTTGAAGGGACGATAATTCTTTGCTCTGTACCAAATGTGCATTTACAAGGCTAAGTATGTGAATTGTAACATATGAATGTCATATGACAAGAAGGAAGAACTGTGGGGAAGTATATGTTAATGAGATAGATGTAAATATTTCAAATTGTGTATGGAACCATGACATTGTACCCCATAATTGCATTAATGTACACATATGAGAATTAATTTAAAAAATAATAAAGAAAGAAAGACAGGAAGAAAGAAAAAAAGAATAAAGGATGTAAGTTTGGAAGGAAGGGAATAGAAGAAATGCAAAAAAAGTAAAACAAAATAAAAAAACAAAGGAAAGAAAAGAAAAATGAAAGGTAAGGTACAGCAAGGTAAGTCATTGAAAGTGAAGGGAAACAAAGAGAAGAGATGAGAAGGGAAGGAAAATGAAGAAGAAACACACAAGGGAAGAGAAAGAAAGAAGAAAGGATGTAAGGTTGAAAGGAAGTAAAAGAAGAAAAAGGAAAAAGGAAAGCAAAGGAATGACAAGAAAAGTTAAAAGGTAAGGCAAGGTAAGTCAATGAAAAAGGAAGCAAAAGGAGTGATGGGAAAAGAAGGAAAATAAAGAAAAATACAAAAAGAAAAACAAAGAAAGAAGAAAGGATGGAGGTTGGTAGGAAGGTAAAGGATGAAAAGAATGGCAAAAGAAAAAGCAAAGGAATGAAAAAAAAAATGAAAATTAAAGTAAGACAAAGTAAGTCAAAGAAAGGGAAGATAAGACCAAAGAAGCAGAGGTAAGGGATAGGAAGGGAATGGAAAGGAAGAAAAAAGACAGAGTAAAAGAAAAAGAAAGAAGAAAAAAGAAAGAGAAGGAAAGAAGTAAAGACTGAAGATTGAGAAGAAGGGTAAGGAAGAAGAAAGAAAAAATGACAGCAAAATAATGAAAACAAAAATGAAAGTTAAGGTAAGGCAAAGTAAGTCAAAGAAAGGGAAGAGAAGACAAGAAAAGTAAAGGGAAGTGATGGAAAAAGAAGGAAAAGAAAGTGAAAAGAGACCAAAAAAGAGAAAGAGAGAGAGAGAGAGAATAAAGAAAGAAAGAAAGGAAAAAGAAAGAAAGAATGACAAGAGGTGGAACATATACTTCTTAACAACGTGTATCAGGAATGGAAGAAAAATATTCATTGTACTGACTACTACTGTGAAACAGATATAGAACCACAACATTTCAATATGAATTCTACAAGCTAGCAAAAGCCTAAGGTAATGATGAAAGAGGAGCAAGAGGCTATAAGGGAGAACAGGTGAAGAGACAATAATTCTTTGCTCTGTACCAATTGTGCATTTACAAGGCTACATGTTAAATATGTGAATGTAACATACGAATATTATATGTCAAGACTGAAGAACTGTGGGGAAATATATGATAATGAGATTGATGTAATATTTCAAATTTTGTATGGAACTATGACATTGTACCCCATAATTGAGTTAATGCACACGTATGAGACTTAATTTAAAAAGTAATACAGAAAGACATAAAGAACGGAAGACAGGAAGAAAGAAAAAAAGAAGAAAGGATGGATGTTTGGAAGGAAAGGAAAGTAAGAACAGAAAGCAAAGAGGAAAGCAAAAGAAGGAAAAGAAAAATGAAAGGTAAGGTACGACAAAGTAAGTCACTGAAAGAAAAGGGAAGCAAAGGGAGGGATGGGAAAAGAAAAATTATATAAAGAAAAAGATAAATGCAAAGAAAAAGGAAGAAGAAAGGATGGAGGTTGGAAGGAAGGGAAAGAATGAAAAGAATGGCAAAAAAAAGCAAAGGAATTTAAATAAAAAGAAAGGTAAGTTAAGGCAAGTTAAGTCAGTGAAAGGGAAGGGAAGACAAGGGTAGGAAAGGCAAGGGATGTGAAGTAAAGGGAAAGGCAGAAAAAAGACAAAAGGAAAAAAAAAGAATGGGAAAGAAATGATGGAAGGAAAGAAAAGAAAGAAAATTTCAAGGATGTGGAACATATTCTTCTTAGCAATGTGTATAAGGAATGGAAAAGTAGCCAATGTACTCAGTACTACTATCAAACCTATATAGCTCCACTACACTTCAATATCTACACAAAAAAAAAGTAAGAAGAATGGCATAGAAGGAGGGAGGGAGGAAGGAAAAAAGAAGGTAGGGAAGAGAAAAAAAGAAAGTAAAAAATGGAAATAGGAAATTTAAGAAAAGAAAAGAAAAAAACATAGAAAGATGAAAGAATGAGAGAAAGAAGACAGGAAGGAAGGAGACAAGGAAGGAAGGAAGGAAGGAAACAAAGAAGGAAGGAAGAAAGGAAGGAAGGAAGGAAGGAAGGAAGGAAGGAAGGAAGGAAGGAAGGAAGGAAGGAAGGAAGGAAGGAAAGAAGGAAGGAAGGAAGGAAGGAAGGAAGGAAGGAAGGAAGGAAGGAAGGAAGGAAAATAAGCAAAGGAAAGGAAAGGAAAGTATTGAATAGAAAAATCAAAGGTAAGGAAAGGAAAAGAAGGAAAAGAAATAAGGACAGAAAGAGAAATAAAGAAAGAAGAAAGAAAAAATAAGGAAAGAAATGAAGTTGGAGCATATTTTCCTTAGCAAAGTGTCTCAAAAATGGAAGGAAAATATCCAAGGAACTCAGCCCTACTGTGAAAACAATATAAAAACACCCATAATCCCATATGAAAGCTATAACCCAGCAATAGACCCAGGTGAAGGAGAAAGAGTATGGGGAGGGGCAGGGTGTCGATATGTGGATGGAGATTAATTGGTGGGACCACAACAATGGTGTATTTTACAAGGGTACATGGTAAACCTGAAAAGAGTAGAATATAAATGTCTTAACACAAGAACTGGGAAACAGCAGTGAATGCTATGTTAACTAGTTTGATATGAATATTTCAAATTGTATAGAAAACCAGCACATCATACATCATAATTGCGTTAATATACCCACCTATCTTTTAAGAAAAAGAGAAAGAATGAAAGAGAGAAAGAACTGGTGAAAAGTAAGAAAAAAAGAAGGGAGGAAGGGAGAGAGGAAAGGATAAAGACCTACCTGGATTTGAAACATATTCATCTTATCAAAGTACCCCAAGCATGGAAGAAAAATATCCAATGTACTCAACCAACTAAAAATATAAGGACCACACTTCCATATGGAAGGTTAACCCAACAACAAACCGAGGAGAGGGAAGGGACTGGGAGGATGGATATAGGGAGGGTATTTCTTGGAAGCACACTGATTGTGCATTTTATGTGGGTACATATTGAAACTGCAAAATGTAGTATATAAATTTCTTAACATAATAACTAAGAAACAGAGGTGAAGGCTATCATATCCAGTTCAACAAAAGTATTTCAAATTGTACAAACAACCATCACATTGTACCCCATAATTGCTTTAATGTACAAAACTATGTTTTGTTTTGTTTTTTATTTTTGGGGATTCATTGAGGGTACAATAAGTCAGGTTACACTGATTGCAATTGTTAGTTAAAGTCCCTCTTGCAATCATGTCTTGCCCCCATAAAGTGTGACACGTACCAAGGCCCCAGCCCCCTCCCTCCTTCCCTCTTTCTGTTCCCCCCTAACCATAATTGTCATTAATTGTCCTCATATCAAAATTGAGAACATAGGATTCATGCTTCTCCATTCTTGTGATGCTTTACTAAGAATAATGTCTTCCACGTCTATCCAGGTTAATACCAAGGATGAAAAGTCTCCTTTTTTTTAATGGCTGAATAGTATTCCATGGTATACATATACCACAGCTTGTTAATCCATTACTGGGTTGGTGGGCATTTAGGCTGTTTCCACATTTTGGCGATTGTAAATTGAGCTGCAATAAACAGTCTGGTACAAGTGTCCTTATGATAAAAGGATTTTTTTCCTTCTGGGTAGATGCCCAGTAATGGGATTGCAGGATCAAATGGGAGGTCTAGCTTGAGTGCTTTGAGGTTTCTCCATACTTCCTTCCAGAAAGGTTTTACTAGTTTGCAGTCCCACCAGCAGTGTAAAAGTGTTCCCTTCACTCCAAACCCACGCCAGCATCTGCAGTTTTGAGATTTTGTGATGTGGGCCATTCTCTATGGGGTTAGATGATATCTCACGGTGGTTTTGATTTGCATTTCTCTAATATATAGAGATGATGAACATTTTTTCATGTGTTTGTTAGCCATTCGTCTGTCATCTTTAGAGAAGGTTCTATTCATGTCTCTTGCCCATTGATCTATGGGATTGTTGGCTTTTTTCATGTGGATTAATTTGAGTTCTCTATAGATCCTAGTTATCAAGCTTTTGTCTGATTGAAAATATGAAAATATCCTTTCCCATTGTGTACATTGTCTAAACAAATGGGACTTCATTAAACTGAAAAGCTTCTGTACAGCTAAGGAGACAATAACCAAAGCAAAGAGACAACCTGTACAATGGCAAAACTATGTTTTGATGGGAAAGAAAGGAAAGGAATAAAGAAAGAAGGAAAGAAAGAAAGAAAGGAGGAGTGAGGGAGGGAGGGAAAGAAAGAAGGAAGGAAGGCAGGATGGAAGGAAAGAAAGAAAGAAAGAAAGGAAGGAAGGAAGGAAGGAAGGAAGGAAGGAAGGAAGGAAGGAAGGAAGGAAGGAAGGAAGGAAGGAAGGAAGGAAGGAAGGAAGGAAGAAAGAAGGAAAGAGAGAAAGAGAGAGAAAAGAAAGAAAGAGGCACAAATGAGACAACTATTTTTTTCTCTGTGGATGAAGGGCTAAAAAGTTTCCTGGTCTAAATACTTGAGGGACACCAGCTATAGTGAGCAGAAAAGACCACTTAGTATCATTGACCAGAAGGCTGGATCCCAGGACATTACAAAATGAAGTCACTACATGGTCACCAATGACATCCCAATGGGTATTGGCCTTGGTTACCAACTTAAAGCTTAGACTTATTCGTGCTAAGCATGTGTAGTGGCTGTCCAAATTAATTATTTTTTTTTGTGCTATTGGTGTTGTTGTTGTAGGGTCTCAAACTGTTACCAAATAGTGGGATTTTTTTCTCCACTGTCAATTCCTTCTTCCCGAAGTTTCTTTGTATCTGTGAATTCAACAACCCTTCTTGTCCTTTTCAAGTCATGGATTTGTAAGCAAATGGAAGTGTGGTTTACAACTGCTTCCCTGGGATGTTGTAAACCAAGAACCCAAGCCCAAATGTGAGACAGTGATTTCACAGACCTGACAGGTAGGTCACACAGTTCTTAGTTTCTACTTTCGTGGTTTTTACTTCTTTCTTTAGAATAGGCATGTTGGCAAGGTAGGTTTCTCACTGATGGTCCTGTCAACATCTGGTTAGGCACTGTGTCCATTAGTGAACTCCATAGCTCCAGTTATTTATGGTTATTATGGGAAATATCAGTCTGTCTGGAAAGTTCCAATATTCCTGAGCTCAGGGCCAGGAGTGTCCAACCTTTTGGCTTCTCTTGCCACATAGGAAGTAGAAGGGTTATGTTGGGCCACACATTCAATATAAAAACACTAATGAATCCTGATAAACAAAAGAGAGATCTGTGCATAATTGTTGTGATATCTGCCAGCACAGAGATGCAAAACAGTTCTGACATAATCCCTATGTGTAACAGGTACCTAAGGATTGGACACACTTTAATGTCCTTGATAAGGTCTTTTCCTAAGTAGAGCTCAATGAGTTTGCCTTTCTTGATTACAATGTTTGTAGGCACTGGCAGACCAAGGTGGGCTGATCCATTGAGCTTAGGTGTTGAAGGCAAGGCTAAGTAACAGTGAGAAAACTTCACCCCAGATATCCCACCAGGTTTATGCAAAAATAGAAAAGATAGCCAAGACTTGTGTTACTTGCCTGTAGTTCCAGCTACTTCACAGCCTGAGGCAGCAGGATCCCTTCAATCCAAGAGTTGCACATCACAGTGTGCCAGACTTAGGCCATTACACACTAGCCTGCTTGGGCAAATACTGAGAGTCTGTCTCATGAAGAAAAATAAAAAAATTAAGAAAGGAAATTAGGCACAGTTTCCAGGAGAAAATGTTCAAGGATAGTTCAGTAGGCAGATGGTATAGGGGACTACATAAAGGAAGAACTTTATTGTGGCCTTGTGGGGAAAGAACAAGTGAGTCAGGACAAGCAGGTTTGGGATCAGTTCCTTGGGATATTATGAATTGATCTGAAGGGTAGGGGTTGTCAAGAGATGTCTGTTCTCTGGACTTGGAATGACTGGGGCAAAGGAATATTGGCCCAGATTGAAAGAGTCCTAGAGTGGGCCATGCCTGTGGCTCAAAGGAGTAGGGCAATGGTCCCACATGCCAGAGGTGGTGGGTTCAAACCCAGCCCAGGCCAAAAAATGCAAAATGAAAAAAAATAAAATGAAGAAAGAGCCCTACAGTGGAGCTGGAGGGCATACTCTGGATTTTTTAGTGTGCATATGAAAAGCCTGGTTTTAGGCAAGAATTGACTGTAGGGGCAGTTTACAGAGGACTATAAAAATAGATTAGAGGGGTCAGAGTTACATAAAATCTGAAGGCTTGATTAGTACAGGTTTTAGGAAAACAATTTCCCTATGAGGTAATAATTTTTCTAATTGACAACTGATTTAGAGGTAAATTTTTGAAACTACATCTGTGGTAAAAAGTAAAAATGAAGGGTAAGTCACCTAGGAATGTTTTTTTCCATTTATGTATTGAGCCAGAATCTCATTTGGTTGCCCTCAGTAGAGTTGTCTGGTATCATAGCTCACAGAAATCTTCAAGTGTTCTTATCAAGTTTAACTATTCCCTCATCTGGGACTCCAGGCACCCGCACAATGACCAGTCATTTTTTTATTCTTCACAGGTGGGGATTTTACTCTCTTTCAGGCTGGTTTCCAATTCAGAAGTTCAGACAATCCAACTTAATGTTCCTCCCAAAGTGTCAAGATGATAGGCATGAAGCACCACTACAAACCATAGTTTTAAATTATACCAACTTCAAGGTGTGGAGTGGTGGCTCACACTTGTAATCCTAACTCTCTGGAATGCAGAGGCAGGTGTTTCAAAGTAACTGTGCATAAGTTGGAGGAGCACCTGTCCTCTCAGGTATTCAGGAGGCTAAGGCGATAGGATCTGTTGAGCCCAGGAGTTTGAGATTGCAGTTAGCTATGATGACATCAGGGTACTCTACCCAGGGGGAAGGAGTGAGACTCTGTCTCAAAGAAAAAGAAAATGACAACTTATGTAAGCTGGAACAATGTGCCTTCCCAAGTCAATTTATACTAGCCTGTGTTTGAGTAGGGAGATAGGGTTGACTATCTCTCAGGCACTGTGACTTCTTGGGTATTTCTTATGCTGTGAGCCTTTTCAGCACTTCAAGTTTTGGAAAACATAGTTAAATAGCTTCATTGAAATAAGTAGTTCACCCTTCGTAAGTTTACAATTCTGTGTTTCTTAGTATATTCACATAATAGTACAGTTATCATCACAATATAGAACTAATATAGAACTTTTACTTCTTCCCTACCTAAAGAAAGTAAACACTATTAGTAGTCACTTTCATATTTCTCTCCACTCTCTCCCACCTGTCCCCTACTCCTAGAAAACAATTGGCCTTGTTTTGATGTTTTCTTCTAAGTATAGTCACATTCTACGTGGCCCTTTGTAACTGGCCTTGTTCCCTTACCATAATGTTGTTAAGGTTCATTTTTGGGCGGCACCTGTGGCTCAAAGGGGTTTGGCGCCAGCCCCATTTGCCAGAGATGGCAGTTTAAAACCAGGCCCGGATTAAAAAACAAAAAACAAAAAACTGCAATACAAAAAATAATAATAATAATAGCAAGGTTCGTTTTTATTGTAACATCTATGTGCACTTCATTCTATTTGATTGTTGAAAAATATGCAATCGTGTATACACATACATTATATGTATCCCATCACCTGTAGATCCCATTATAAGTACTGAAGACAATTCCCTTCTTATCTAACATTTTAAAAAGATTTTATTAACAAGTTTTGTTTCCTCCGTAAAAAGCCTTTTCTGAGTCTGTTGAGGTGACTATGTGGTTTTTATTATGGATTCTATTAAAGTAGTGTATTCTGTTAGTTTATTTTCCCATAGTTAGCTAGGCTGGCATTCCTGGAGATAAATGCCTTTTGGGGTACATGTATGAACTATTTTCGATGCTACCAGGATATTCCTCACCTATGCAGTACATCTCTTATAGATTTGAGACTGTGTTTCCCTCTAACTCCCAGAAAAGTACAGTGGCACCATCATAGCTTAAGACAATGCAAACTCCTGACATCCAATGATCCCCCTGACTTTATCCTTCTCAGCAGCTGAGAGTACAGGCTCATGCCTGCACTGCTGGTTACCTTTTGCACTTATTTCATAGACAGATGGGGTAACAGTATGTTGCTCCATCTGGTATGAAACCCCTAGTATCCAGTGATCTTTCTGCCTCGGCCTCTGAAAATGCTAGGATTATACATGTGATCTATGGTGCTCATCCATCCTTATGTTTGGTGAAGTTTTTTCTGTATTTGCATCATAGATACATAAGTCTGTACATTAAAAAATAACAAGTCAATTCAGATATAATTTACACACTCCACAATTCACCCATTTCAAGTATGGAGTTCATTATGACACATTAAGGGATCACTTGTATAGTTTGTTTGTTTGTTACAAGAGAAGTTTCCTTGAAGGAATAGAAGAGAGAAAGTGAGAGTGAGTGGAAATAGAGGGATGAAGGAAATAAAAGAATAAAGAGTCAGTAAACTAGAAAGAGAGAATTGGAGAAAGTGAGGGAGGAACAAATGGAAGGATGGAGGGAGGGAAAGAAAGAAAGAGAAAATGACCAGATTTTCTGTCACACACCTATTAGCCTAGCATTCTGGTAGGCTGAGATGGGTGGAGTTCTTGAACAAGGGGGTGCTCAGAATGGACTGAGCAAGAGTCAGACCCTGTCTCTACAAAAACGTGGAAAATTATTTAGGGATTGACACAGCCAACTCCAGTCCTAACTGCATGGGTGTCTTGGGCAAGAGGATTTCCTGAATCCTTGAATTTGAAGTTGCTATGATATAGTCTGAGGCTATGAAAGACTAGCCTGGAACATATATGGAAACCGTAACTCAAAAATACCCATACACACACAAATGCACAAACAAACCAAAAACCAACCCACAAATATTTTCATCATCTGAAAAGACCATAATTACCTTGATGGTTCAAGCAAAGTATGCATGCTTAATACCTGTGAAGATTTGACAAAATTGACCAAATTTGGGGAATGTGTCAAAACAGGTCCTTGTAACAGAGTCCCACTTAAGTGACTCCATCCAGTTTTGTCAGCTGTGGCGAAGCTTGAGTCACACTGCTGTACAAAATCTCAACTGTTGTGTCAGCCTAGTTCCACGAAACTCAACTGTCATTAGAATCAATGAGGCACAAATGTGACAACACTTCTCCGTCTGTGGATGGAGGGCTAAGAAGCATCTTGGTCCAAACATTTGAGGGACACCAGCTGAAGTGAGCAGAAAAGGCCACTTAGTATCTTTGACAGGAAACCTGGGTCCCAGGACATTATAGGATGAAGTCACTACATGCTCACTCTGGATGACATCACAATGTGTGTTGCCCTGGGTTACCATCTTCAAGCTTAAACTTATTCCTTCTAAGCATATGTAGTAGCTGTCCATGTTTGTTGTTATTGTTGTTGTTGTTGTGTCTTAAACTTTTACAAAAGAGTGGGGTTCTTTTTTCTACATTTAATTCCTGCTTCCTAAAGTTTCTTTGTGTCTGTGGCCAGGGAATTCAACAACTCTTACTTTCCTTTTCAAGACATGGATTTGTAAACGAATGGAAGAGTGTGGTTTATACCTACTGCTGCCATAGGATGACTGCTGCTCTAAGTACCCAAGCCAACAGTTCAGGCAGTGATTTCACAGACCTGATAGTTAGGTCACAAAATTCTCAGTTCTACTTTCATGGTGTTTTACTTCTTTCTCTAGAATAACATTGATTTAAAAGGTTATTTAAAAGACATCCTGTCTTAACCTTGGGAAAGGCACAGTGCCCACTTATGTTCTCAAAGATCCAGTTATTTAGAAGACTATGGGGAATATCAGACTATCTGTAACCTTGTAACATTTCTGACCTCTGTGCCAGGGGTGTCCAAACTTTTGGCTTCTCCTGGCCACATGGGACGTAGAAAGTTATGTTGGGGTATACATTGAATACACCAACAATAATGAAAACTGAAAAGCAAAAGAAAAGATAAGTGATAATTTTTAAAATTCATTTTTGCGTATTCATTGAGGGTACAATAAGCCAGGTTACACAGATTGCATTTGTTAGGTAAATTCCCTCTTGCAATCGTGTCTTGCCCCCAAAAGGTGTGGTACACACTCCCTCCCTCTTTCCTGTCTTGCCCCCAAAATATGTGTCACACACCAAGGCCCCACATTCCTCCCTCCTTCCCTATATTTACTCTTCTTTTCTCACCCCCCTCTTTCTTTCTCTCTCTGCTCTCCCTTTCTCCAACACCACCTGTGACTTTAATTGTCATTAATTGTCCTCATATCAAAATTGAGGACATAGAATTCATGCTTCTATGTAGTAGCTGTCCATTCTTGTAATGCTTTACTAAGAAAAATGGCTTCCACTTCCATTCAGGTTAATATAGTCTGTCTCCATGTTTTTTAATGGTGAAATAGATTTGCATGGTGTAAATATACCACAGCTTGTTAAATCATTCCTGGGTTGGTGGGCATTTAGGCTGTTTTCACATTTTGGCGATTATAAATTTAGCCATAATAAACAGTCTAGTATGAGTGTCCTTATGATAAAATGATTTTTTTTTCCTTATGTGTAGATGCTCAGTAATGGGATTGCAGGATCAAATTGGAGATCTATCTTGACTGCTTTGAGCATTCTTCATACTTCCTTCCAAAAAGTTTGTACTAGTTTACAGTCCCACCAGCAGTGTAAAAGTGTTCCCTTCTCTCCACATCCACGCCAGCATCTGTAGTTTTGAGATTTTGTGATGTGGGCCATTCTTGCTGGAATTAGATGGTATCTCAGGGTGATTTTGATTTGCATTTCTCTAATAGATAGGGATGATGAGCAATTTTCATCTTTGTTAACCATTCGTCTGTCTTCTTTAGGGAAGTTCTATTCATGTCTCTTGCCCATTGATATGCGATTGTTGGCTTTTTTCATGTGGATTAATTTGAGTTCTCTATAGATCCTAGTTATCAAGCTTTTGTCTAATTCAAAATATAAAAATATTTTTTCTCATTGTGTAAGTTTCTTAGTTGCTTTGGTTGTTGTCTCCATAGCTGTCAAGAAGCTTTTCAGTTTAATGAAGTCCCATTCGTTTATTTTTGTTGTTGTAATTGCCATAACAGTCTTCTTCATGAAGTCTTTCCCCAGGCCAATATCTTCCAGTGTTTTTCTTATGATTTCTTTGAGGATTTTTATTGTTTTATGCCTTAAATTTAAGTCCTTTATTCAACTTGAATCAATTTTTGTAAGTGTGGAAAAGTGTGGGTTATTTTCAGTCTTTTACATGTGGATATCCAGTTCTCCCAACACCATTTATTAAATAATGACTCTTTCCCTCAAGGTATGTTCTTGTTTGGTTTATCAATTATTAGGTGGTTGTAAGATGTTAGTTTCATTTCTTGGTTTTCAATTCGATTCCAAGTGTCTATGTCTCTAATTTTGTTCCAGTATCATGCTGTCTTTACACTGTGGCTTTGTATTACAGACTAAAATCTGATATGGTGATGCCCCCAGCTTTATTTTTATTGCTAAGCACTGGCTTATCTACATATTTTTTTTTCTGGTTCCATACAAAATGCAGAATCATTTTTTTTTTTTAAATCTTAGAAGTACGATGTTGGTATTTTAATAGGAATGACATTTAACATGTAGATTTCTTTGGGAAGTATAGACATTTTAACAATGCTGATTCTTCCCAGCCATAAGCATTGTATGTTCTTCCACTTGTTACAATCCTCTGCTATTTCCTTTCTCAGGATTTCATAATTTTCATTATAGGGTTCCTTCACCTCCTTCTTAGGTATATTCCTAGGTATTTCATTTTTTTTTTTTAAAGTATCGTGAAGGGAGTTGTGTCCTTAATTAGCTTCTCATCTTCACTGTTATTGGCATATTCAAAGGCTACTAACTTGTGGAAATTTATTTTATATCCTGAGACATTACTGTGTTTTTTGATAACTCCCAGGAATCTTGTGGTTGAGCCTTTGGGATTCTCTAGGTATAAGATCATGTCGTCAGCAAAGAGGGAGGGTTTAACCTCCTCTGCTCCCATTTGGATTCCCCTGATTTCCTTGTCTTGCCTAATTGTATTAGCTAGAATTTCTAGCACTATGTTGAATAGTAAGGGTGACAGAGGACAACCTTGTCAGGTTCCAGTTCTAAGAGGAAAAGATTTTAGTTTTACCCCATTCAGTAAAATATTAGCTGTGTATTTGTCATAGATAGATTCAATCAGTTTTAGAAATGTGCCACCTATGCCTATAACTTTCAGTGTTCTAATTAGAAAAGGATGCTGGATTTTATCAAATGCTTTTTTTGCATCCATTGACAGTATCAAATGATCTTTATATTTGCCTCTTTTGATATGGTGGATAACGTTTATAAACTTGTGTATATTAAACCAGGCTTGCATCCCTGGGATGAAACCTACTTGATCATGATGTATAACTGTTTTGATTATAAGCTGTAATCTATTGGCTAAGATTTTGTTGAGAATTTTTGCATCTACATTCATGAGTGGAATTGGTCTGAAATTCTCCTTTTTAGTTGGTCTTATCCTGGTTTTGGTGTCAGAGTGATGTTTGCTTCATAGAAAGTGTTGAGGAAGATTCCTTCCTCCTCGATTTTTTGGAATAATTTCTGCAGTACAGGAATAAACTCTTCCTTGAATGTTTCAGAGCATTCTGGTGTGAAGCCATCTGAAAGAGCACATTTTTTTGTTGGAGGCTTGTTTGTTTTTTTAATATCAGTGCTTGAAATTGGTCTGCTCAGGATCTTTATTTTTCCTGGGTAAGTCTAGGGAGAGGCTGTAACTTTATTTATTTAAATATATTTTTTATTTTTATTTTTTATTTTTGGGGATTCTTTGAGGGTACAATAAGCCAGGTTACACTGATTGCAATTGTTAGGTAAAGTCCCTCTTGCAATCATGTCTTGCCCCAATAAAGTGTGAAACACACCAAGGCCCCATCCCCCCCGTTCCTCTTTCTGCTTCCCCATCATAACCTTAATTGTCATTAATTGTCCTCATATCAAAATTGAGTACATAGGATTCATGCTTCTCCATTCTCATGATGCTTTACTAAGAATAATGTCTTCCACTTCCATCCAGGTTAATGCGAAGAATGTAAAGTCTCCATTTTTTTAATGGCTGAATAGTATTCCATGGTATACATATACCACAGCTTGTGTTAATCCATTACTAGTTTGGTGGGCATGCTCATGGACAGGAAGAATCAACATTGTTAAAATGTCTATACTTCCCAAAGCAATCTAAGTATTCAATACCATTCCAATCAAAATACCAACATCGTACTTTCAAGATTTGAAAAAAATGATTCTGTGTTTTGTATGGAACCGGAAAAAAACCCGTATAGCTAATGCACTTCTTAGTAATAAAAATAAAGCTGGGGGCATCAGCATACCGGATTTTAGTCTGTCCTACAAAGCCATAGTGGTCAAGACAGCATGGTATTAGCACAAAAACAGACATAAACCCTTGGAATCGAATTGAAAACCAAGAAATGATACTAACATCTTTCAACCACCTAATCTTCAAGAAACCAAACAAGAACATACCTTGGGGGAAAGATTCCCTATTCAATAAATGGTTTTGGGAGAACTGGATGTCTACATGTAAAAGACTGAAACTGGACCCACACCTTTCCCCACTCACAAAAATTGATTCAAGATGGATAAAGGACTTAAATTTAAGGTATTTATTTATATTTTCTAAATTAAATCATAGCTGTGTACATTAATATGATCGTGGGGCACCATACACTTGGTTCATAGACCATTTGATACATTTTCATCACACTAGTTAACATAGTTTTCCTGGCATTTTCCTAGTTATTTTGCTATGACATTTACATTCCATATTTACTAAGTTTCA
This sequence comes from Nycticebus coucang, assembly GCF_027406575.1. Classification (NCBI taxonomy): domain Eukaryota; kingdom Metazoa; phylum Chordata; class Mammalia; order Primates; family Lorisidae; genus Nycticebus; species Nycticebus coucang. The sequence continues at coordinate 8,126,783 of NC_069805.1, forward strand.
AATATACCCTTGTAAGTTGCACCAGAGGTGTAATCCCTCCAATCCCCCTCCCTCTATCAATTTCCCCCTCCCTCCCCACCCTTTCCCCCTTCCCCCTATTCTTAGGTTATAGTTGATGCAACCTGGCATCCGATATCCCTCTGAAACGCGTGTGTCAGAATCTATGGTGATATTTGTGAAATGTTCATTTATAAAATTATCCAGTATAGCTTCCAATCCTCTGAGGCATTCTTCTTTCTCTTCTTGGATTCCTATCACTCATACGTTGGAGCGCTTCATAAAGTCCCATAATTCTGTCATTGAATGTTCTGCTTTCTCTATCTTCTTTTCTGCCTCTTTAACTGAGTTATCTCAAGAACTTTGTCCTCTACCTCCGAAATTCATTCTTCTGCATGGTCTCACCTGTTGCTGATACATTCTATTGCATCTGTAAGTTTCATAATTGACTGCTTCAGTTCATTCTGCTCTGCTATATCCTTTCTTTCTTCTTCATATCATTCATCTCTTGTTTGCTTCTGTTTTTGGATTTCCTTTTGGTTATTTTCAACTGCATTCATAGTTTCCTTCATTGTTTCCTTCATTTCCTTCACTTTTTTCATCATGTGTATTCTAAATTTCCTTTCTGTCATTCCTAGCATTTATTTATAGGTGGAATCCTCTATAGTAGCTACCTAATGTTCTCTTGGAGGGGTTGCTCTTGACTCGTTCTTCATGTTGCCAGGAGTTTTCTGCTGATTCTTCCTCATGAGTGATGTGTTTTATCTGCTTCCTTGCCCTAATTTTCTTTTCTCTTCCTCTTGCTCTTTAAGTTGCTGTGACTGTGGACTAGGAATTTTATGAGTTATTTTGGTTCAGAACCAGAAGAATGAGAAGGTTGAAGATCAAGAAGGGATAAAAGAAAGAAAAGAAAGAAATAAAAAGGAAGAAATAAAAGAAAATAGAGAAAGGAAAGGGACTGGGTAGAAGGGAATATTGACAAAAAGAAGAGAGGCCCAGAAAGGGGAGACAGAGCAATATAGGTGTGCGGTAGTGTACATTGACACAACCTTAAGAAATTCCCATCCTCTGAGGGTGCCCTGTTGGGTGGTTCCCTTGAGGTCAGCAGCTTTTTGGTAACCTGATTGGACACAGTACCCCACCTTCACCAAGTAGAGAGGAAAGAGAATATTACTATAAATGACACCAAAAGAAGTAAACAGAAAACTTTACTGGATAAAATTGGGTGAAAAACCAACTAATAGGGGTAGAATCACTACCAAAAATGAAGTTCCAAGAAGGCAGCAATGGGGAATTGTATTTGAATCAGAAAAATGGATAAAGAAAAAAGAGAAAAAGAAAAAAAAAGAAAAAATCTATAGGGAAAAGATCGAAATTAAAAAACAATAAATAAACAAAAAGCATACAAACAAAAACCCCAAACAAAGCAGTATATATATCTTGTTGAATATTGTCTGCACAATAGGTGGTCTTCTGGGGTATGAGATGTTAATCACAATGCTTATATGCCTGGAGGCTTCCACTGATTTTTTAAACCCCACAGAGTGAAGACCTTAAATCTCTCTACAGCCCTCTTAAAAGGCACTTTCAACTTCTAAACTTGGCTAAGCAGAAGCTTTACCAGGAAAGAGCTTGTCGTTGGATCACTGCTGAAGTGGCTATCCACATACCCAGTGTGACAAAATCATTCTCACTCTGCCACTGAGAATTAATACTGTAAGGCAGCTCAGTCCCTGCCTTAAGACTGCTCAGTCACAAGAATACTAGCCCCTTCCCGATCCTTTCTCTGATACCCAGAGCTTTCCAGGGCAGTTCTCTCACAATGGCTCCCTGCAACCCACAGCCAAACACTATTCCCTCTATCTGGCTCAGTGGCTCCATACAGGGCACTAGACAATACCGAAACTACTCCGCACTCCTGCCTAAGGTCTCCCCAAGGCAGTACAACTTGGTGCCAAGCCCCAAAACAGCAAAACACTTCACAGGTAAGGCCTTTCTGGTTTGCATTCTCACTGCTGCTGTATTTCAGCTGCTGGCAGGATTAAACCGATTGAACACACGCAACCACTTGCCTGTTTTCCACTGTTTTTGTCATCCTCTTGGGGTGCAAAAGTCTCTCGCTGACTCCCTGTGTCCTCAAAGGGATGATTATAGGCAGTACTCACCACCTAGAGATGCCAGAAATATTATCTCCCCAGACTCCTGGTGCCCAGTGGCAAGTAACCTGTTACTCAGCTGCCATCTAGATAAGTGCATAATTTTGGTGATATCTGCTACCACAGATTTGAAAAATAGTCCTGACATAGTCTGTATGTGTGTTAGGAGCCTGATTATTAGACAGTCCTAAAATCTCCATAAAAGGTCATTTTTTAACTAGGGCTGAATGACTTCATAAGCATGATTAAAATACTTGGATTGTCTGGCAGGCCAAAGTTTGTTGATCTTCTGAGCTCAGGTGTTGGAGACAATCCTGAGCGACAACAATACACCCTCACCCCTCATTCCCCACCTGCTTTCCACTAAAATAGAAAAGGTAGGCAAGGCTTCTTGCACTTTCCTTACATTCCATCGACTCCAAAGTCTGTGATAAGAGGATCGATTCAACCCAGGAGTTGGAGGTGGCTGTGTTTAAGCATGATGCCATGACCCTCTAGCCTGGGCAACAGATTAGAGTCTGTCTCATTAAAAAAAAATAAATAATATATATATATGTGTACATCTATTTATATATTTATATTTAATATATATGTATATATACATATGTACATATACAGAAACATATACAAAGGAAGAAATTTTGATATTTATAATTTCCAAGAGCAAAACTACAAGAATGTGTCAGTAGTCAGGTGGAATAGAAAACTACATAAAGGAGCAACTTATTGTGGCCCCTGAGTAGAGGAATGAGTGAGTCAGGACATGTAGGTTTGGGATTGGTTAGTTTGGATAGTATCAGTAGATCTAAAGTGTAGGAGTTACCCTGAGACACCTGGTAACTGGCCATGGAGTGATTGGGCAAAGTAACATTGGCACAGATGAAAGAGCCCAAAACAGTAGGTGGAGGACACTATGGATTGATAAGTGTACATATGAAAAACCTGATTTTAGGCAAGAACAGTGGGGGCAGTTTCCAGGGAAGTATTAAAATCTAGTTTGTCAAAGTGTAAGAGGTCAAATCAAGAGGCTTGATTTATATAGGTTTTAGAAAATAGTTCCCTTCTTATATAGTATTTTGTCTAATTGACATTCAGTCTAGGGGTAAAAATTTTAAACTATATCTGTAGAAAAAAGTAAAAATGAAGGGGAAGTCCCATCAAAATTGTTTCCTTCATTTCTATATTGAGACAGTATCTCCTATTGCTCTCATTAGAGTATCCTTGTATTACAGCTCACAGCAAACTTTTTTTTTCTCTTTTTCTTTTTTGAAACAGAGTCTTTACTATGTCACCCTCAGTAGAGTGCCATGGCATTACAGATAACAGCAATCTTCAACTCTTTTGCTCAAGCAATTCTCTTCTCTCAGCCTTCCAAGTAGTTGGGACAACAGGCACCCACCACAATGTCCAGTAATTTTTTGTTGCAGTTCTCGTTGTTTGGCTGACATGGGACAGTTTATAACCTGCCACCCTTGGTGTACGTGGCTGGCACCGTAAACGCTGTGCTACGGGAACCAATCCAGCTCACAGAAATCTTCAAGAAGAGACATCAAGCGAACTTATTCCGTCAGCTGGAACTACAGGTGCATATAGGTGCTAAACCACGAGTGGAATTCTTGAAGTAGGGGGATCTGAGCACCAATTGTCCAACAGTTAGACCCTGTCTCTTCTAAAACATTGAAAAATCATCTAGGCATTGTGGCAGGCACTTGTATTCCTAGATAATTTGGAGACTGAGGCAGGAATATTCCCTGCAGCCTAGGGTTTGAGTTTGCCCTGATCTAGCCTGAGGTCACGTAAGTCTAGACTGGGCAACATAGGGAAACTGTATCTCAAAAATACACATTCCAATATGCACACACACACATATGCATAAAAAAGAATCAAACCAACAAATATTTTATTTTCCTTTTTTTATTCTTATTAAATCATAGCTGTGTACATTGATATGTTCATGGGGAATCATTCACTAGCTTCACACACTGTTTCACACACTTTCATCACACTGCTTAACATAGACTTCCTGGCATTCTCTCAGTTACTGTGCCAAGACACATTCCACATTTACCAAGTTTCATATATACCCTTGTAAGATGCACCGCTGGTGTAATCCCACCAATCCCCTTCTCTCTACCCACAAAACTCCTCCATCCCCTCTCTTTCCCCCTTACCCCTATTCTTAGGTTGTAACTGGGTTATAGCTTTCATGTGAAAAACCTAAATTAGTTTCATAGTAGGACTGAGTACATTGGGTACTTTTTCTTCCATTCTTGAGATACTTTACTAAGAAGAATATGTTTTAGTTCCATCAATGTAAACATGAAAGAGGTAAAGTCTCCATCTTTCCGTAAGGCTGCATAATATTCCATTTTGTACATATACAACAATTTATTAATCCATTCGTGGATTGATGGGCACTTGGGCCTTTTCAATGACTTAGCAAATATGAATAGGGCTGAAATAAACATTCTAGTACAAATGTCTTTGTTATGATGTGATTTTTGGTCTTCTGGGTATATGCCCAGTAGAGGGATTACAAGATTGAATGGCAGATCTATTTTTAGATCTCTAAGTGTTCTCCATATCTCTTTCCAAAAGGAATGTATTAATTTGAATTCCCACCAGCAGCGCAAAAGTATTCCCATTTCTCCACATCCGCGCAAACATCTCTGGTCTTGGGATTTTGTGATATAGGCTAGTCTCACTGGAGTTAGATGATATCTCAACGTAGTTTTGATTTACATTTCTCTGATGAATAAAGAAGATGAGCATTTTTTCACGTCTGGAAGCCATGCACCCGTCTGCTTCAGAGAAGTTTAACTTAAAGTCCCTTGCCCAGCCTGCGATGTGATCCTCTTTTTTTTTTTTTTTTTTTTTTTGCTAACGCGATTGAATTCTCTCTGGATTCTGGTTATTAAACCTTTGGTCAGAGACATAACTTCAAACATCTTATCTCATTCTGAGGGCTGTTTGCTTGCTTTACTTACTGTAAAGCTTCTTGCTGTACAGAAGCTTTCTAGTTTGATCAAGTCCTAGTAGTGTATTTTTGAAGCTGCTTCAATTGCCCGGGGGGGTCCTCCTCATAAAATACTCACCAAGACCGATTTCTTCAAGGGTTTTCCCTGTACTATCCTCTAGTATTTTTACAGTTTCATGTCTTCAGTTTAAATATTTAAATCATTGAGAGTCTATCTTAGTTAATGGTGAAAGTTGTGGGTCCAGTTTCAGTCTTCTACAGGTTGCCAGGCAATTCACCCAGCACCATTTGTTAAATAGGGAATCTTTTCCCCACTGAATTATTTTAATTTGCTTGTCAAAGATTAAATAACAGTAAGTAGCTGGATTCATCTCTTGGTTCTCTATGCTGTTATAGACATCTACTTCTCTGTTTTAGTGCCAATACCATGCTGTTTTTATCACTATCGATTTTTAGTATAGTCTGAGGTCTGGTAGTGTAATTCCTCCTGCTTTGTTTTTATTTCTGAGGAATGTCTTGGCTATTCCAGGATTTTTCTGATTGCATATAAAACGAAGCATTGTTTTTCAAGATCTTTAAAGTATGATAGTAGAGCTTTAATAAAGATTGTGTTGAAAATATATATTGCTTTGGGTAGTATGGACATTTTAACAATGTTGGTTCTTCCCAGACATGAGCATGATATGTTTTTCCATTTGTTTTTATTTTCAGCTATTAGTTTTCTTAGAGTTTCATAGTTCTCTTTAGAGAAATCTTTCATGTCCTTTCTTAGATAAATTCCCAAATATTTCATCTTCTTTGGCACTACTATGAATGGGATAGAGTCCATAATTTTTGTTTAAACTTGACTATTATTGGTATATATAAAGGCTACCAATTGATGAATGTTGATTTTGTAACCAGAGAAGCTGCTGTCTTCTTTGATCACTTCTCAGAATTTTGTAGTAGAGTCCCTAGTGTTTTGCAGATATAAAATCATATCATCTGCAAAGAGAGAAAATTTGATCTCTTCTGACCCTATATGGATACCCTTGATCACCTTTTCTTTCCTAATTGCAGTGGCTAAAACTTCCATTACAATGTTCAAAAGCAATGGAGATAATGGGCAGCCTTGTCTGGTTCCAGATCTGAGTGGAAATAATTCCAAATTAACTCTATTCAATATGATATTGGCTGTGGGTTTCTTTTAGATGGTGTCTATCAGTTTTAGAAATGTCACTTCTATACAGATTTTCTTTTTTTTTTTTTTTGTAGAGACAGAGTCTCTCTTTATGGCCCTCTGTAGAGTGCCGTAGCCTCACACAGCTCACAGCAACCTCAAACTCCTGGGCTTAAGCGATTCTCTTGCTTCAGCCTCCCGAGAAGCTGGGACTACAGGCGCCTGCCATAACGCCCGGCTATTTTTTGGTTGCAGTTTGGCTGGGGTCAGGTTTGAAGCTGCCACCCTCAGAATATGGGTCTGGCACCTTACCATCTGAGCCACAGGTGCTGCCCAATGTACCGATTTTCTTAAATGTTCTGATCATGAAGGGATGATGGATATTATCAAAATCTTTTTCAGCATCGTTTGAGAGAATCATATAATCTTTGTTTTTTTAATTTGTTTATGTGCTGGATTACATTTATAGATTTACATATATTTAACCAGCCTTGCATCCCTGGGATAAAACAGACTTGGTCATGATGTATAATTTTTTGGATCTATTTCTGGATTCTGTTTGTTAAGATTTTGTTGAACATTTTTGCATTTATAAGTCATTTGATGTGTTGCTGGATTCTGTTTGTTAGGATCTTTTTGAATTTTTGAATATTTTTGCGTCTGTATTCATTAGTGATATTGGTCCATAATTTTCTTTTCTTGTTGGGTCTTTTCCTGGTTTGGGGATCAGGGTGATGTTTGCTTCATAGAATGTGTTGGGTAGCCTTCCTTCTTTTTCTATTTTTTGGAACAGGTTGAGTAATATTGGTACTAATTCCTCTTTAAAGGTTTGGTAGAATTCTGACTTGAAACCACCTGGTCCCAGGCTTTTCTTTGTATTGAGGTTTTGTATAGTTGATGCTATTTCCAAACTTCATATGGCCTGTTCAACATTTCCACTTGATATTGGCTAAGTCTTGGAAGGGGATGTGCTTCCAAGTATTGGTCAATTTCCTTTAGATTTTCATATTTCTGAGAATAAAGTTTCATGTAAAATTCATTAAAGATTTTATGGATTTCTGAGGAGTCTGTTTTTATTTAGTCTTTGTTGTTTCTGATTGATGAGATTAGAGATTTTACTCTTTTTTTCCTCTTTAGGTTGTCCAAAGGTTTATCTATTTTATTGACCTTTTCTCAAAACCAGCTTTTTGATTTATTGATCTGTTGTATTATTCTTTTGTTTTCCATTTCATTTAATTCTCCTCTAATTTTGGTTATTTATTTCCTTCTAGTGGTTTTGGGGTTGGAATGTTCTTCCTTTTCTAGTTGCTTGAGATGTCCCATTAAGTTGTTAACTTCCTCTGTTTCCATTCTCTTGAGGAAGGCTGGCGTTGCTTTAAATGTCCCTCTTATAACTTCATTTGTGGTGTCTCTGAGGTTCTGATAGTTCATGTCTTCATTGTCTTTTTATTTCAAAAAATTGGTGATTTCTTTCTTAATCTCATCTCTGACCCAGCTATCATTCAGCATAAGGTTATTTAACTTCCATGTTTTTGTAGGGGTTTACAGATTCCTGTTGTTACTCAGCTCAAGTTTTATTCCATGGTGGTCCGAGAAGATGCATGAAATAATTTCTATTCCTTTAAATTTACTAATGTTTGACATGTGACCTAAGACGTGATCAATTTTTGAGTAAATTCCATGGGCTGATGACAATTATGGTATTCAGTTTAGTTGGCATGAAATGTTCTGTAGATATCTGCTAAATCCAAATGTTAGATGGTTAGGTTTAAATCTAAAATTTCTGTGCTCAGCTTGTTGTTGGAGGATCGATCCAACACTGATAAAGGAGTGTTGAAATGTCCAAGTATTATGAAGCTGGAGGAAATCAAGTTGCTCATGACTGTTAGAGTTTATCTTATAAATTGAGGTGCATTGTGGTTGGGTGCATAGATATTAATAGTTGAAATGTCATCATATTGAGTATTACTCTTAACAAATATGAAGTGACCATTTTGTTCTTCCTTACTTTTGTTGGCTTAAAGCCTATTTTATCTGCAAATAAAATGGCAACACCTGCTTTTTTCTGATTACCATTTGCCTGAAATATGGATGACTATTCTTTAACTCTGAGTTTTTTTGGTCTTTTAAGTTAAGATGTGACTCTTGTATGCAACAAATATCTGGCCTTAGATTTTGTGTACAGTCAACTAACCAATGCCTCTTTAGAGGTCAGTTTAAGCCGTTCACATTAATGGAAAATATTGATAAGTCTGGTGAAGTTTTGGGTATCGAGTTTTTCAAAATTTCAGTGGGCATTTTTAATCCTTTCACCAGTTTAGAAATTGGAGTTTGATCCGAAGTTTCTGAGTGAGTTTAATTTTGTGGTATACAATTGGGTTGATCATTACAGAGTATAGGTCTGAGAATATCCTGAAGAGCTGGTTTTGTTATGGCAAATTTCTTCAACATATGAATGTCATTAAAGTATTTAATTTCTCCATCATAAATGAAACTCAGTTTAGCTGTATACAAGATCTGGGGTTGAATGTTATTTTGCTTTAGGAGATTAAAAATCGGTGACTACCCTCTTCTGGCTTGAAAAGTTTCAGCAGAGAGATCTGCAGTCATTCTAATATTCTTCTCTTTCAAGGTAATGGTTTTCTTTCTCCTGGCAGCTTTGAGAATTTTCTCCTTTATATTAACTTTAGTGAAGTTAATTATGATATGCTTGGGGGATGTCATATTGGGGTTGAGTCATGCTGGGGTTCTGAAGCTCTCTGCTTTCTGAATTTCTAGGCATGTGTGGTAAATTATCTTTCATAATTTCATGCAGAATGATTTCTGTGCCTAGCAAAGCCTCTTCATCTGTTTCAGGACTCCAATGATTCAGATATTAGCCTTCAAATTATCCCAGAGATCTCTGAGAGAATTGTCCATTTTTGCTCTCCATTTCTCTTCCTCGTTGAGAGTTTGGGAGTGTTCAAAGGCTTTATCTTCATTGTCAGAAATCCTTTCTTCTGCTTGGTCCATTCTGTTGCTGAGGGATTCTACTGTATTTTTTATATCTTTGAGGACTGCAAATTTTTGCTTCAGTGTGTCTAAGTCTTTGTTGGTTTTGTCTTTAAATTCATTAAATTCTTGAGACATCTTTTGAATTTCAACTGGAATTTCTAATTCCACTTTATTAATCTTGTGTGCAATTCAAATTCTAAATTCATTTTTGACATTTCAGCCAGTTCTTTATGAATGGGATCTTCAATTACATCTGCCATATCTTTCCTTGTGGGATTGATCTATTCTGGTTATTCATGTTACTAGAGTTTTTCTGCTGATTCTGCCCCATGGTTGTTTTAATTTCTTTGATTTTTTTTCCCCTGGAGATTTGTTGAGGGCCTGTACAATGTTGTGTTTTTAGAAACTGGGGCCCTGTCTTGTGTGGTGCAGCTAACTGGTTCTTTCTTTTTTACAGCTATTTTCTGTTTCACACTATTGGAACAGATACTGTGGCTTGAAGTCCCAGCTGTGGGGAAATCTCAGCAATTAAGTCTTCCTGCCCTCCACCGGCAAACAATTGGAAAAGGAAAATCAAACTTTCCTACCATTGTGCACCTAGGGCACCATATGATTTGTCCTCAGGCGATTGGTTCAGTTCAAAAGGTCCAAATCAATTGTCTTAGTCTACACCTGTCTCGGGTGAAAGAGTTTAAGAGGTCTCTGGGAACTGGATCACAGGTGTCTGGTGAGTACTGTGGTGTGGCTTGCTCTAGTGCTGCGTAGAGTCAGGAGGAGCCACCCAGAAAATAGATTAGTCTTGGAGGGTTGCTGTCCCTTCCCCACCTTTCACCACTGTCACACAAAGTCACTGATAGCCCTGCAGATGGCTGACCCATTTGCCTGTAGTGAACCAGTACTCCAGGAGTTTGAACCTGCCTGAATCACAAGGTAGCCTGCCAGGGCGCTGCACTCTGCCTCTCTCTAGCATGAGGTGAGGCCTGACAACCTGGTGCACTTGATAAATGTTGGGGGATTTTCACTCAGGTCCAGTCTCGCCCATTATTATTGTTACTAACAGAAAGAATAACTTTACGTTTCCCCTGCAGAAGAGAAGCTGAATTTAGCTCCAAATTTGCTTGTCTTTGCTCTTGTATTGTATATAGGCTGATGATCCTATATAGGTGCATCTCAGGTTCATTAAAGTGGACCTCTGGGTCAGCCTCCTCTTGGGAGTTTCCCTGGTTTGCAAGTTGGATTTGCCTCAGGCAAACCCTATACTCAGTCTCTGGTTGCCTAGTGAGCCTGAGGGTGTGACTTTAGAATATTCGGTAGTGAATGTTATTGCTAGCAAAAGAGGGCTGCTGTTTTATGAATCAGGGAATTGCTGCTCTGGTGCAACTCCCGTGTGTCCAACTGTCCTCTCTGTTCCCATGTCCCAGAGTCTGCACCTACCAGCTGCAGCCCGGCACTGTCTACACCCCTTGAGCAATCGCCCAAGCATCTGGACTCCTGGGGGACAGGCCTCCAGACCTTACATTGAGAGTGGAGGAGAGCGCAAGGAGCTCTGGGAGCCTGGGGTTGCGGGCAGAGAACATACACAGTTTTACATAGTTTTGTGCCTGGCTGTATTGTCGCCAAAATATGGCTGTCGCACTGTGCCTCAGTGAACTGCCGCTCCAGTGTGCTCCACTCCCACCAACCATCCTCTCCTCCCTCCTGTGCCCTGGAGCCAGCACCAACCAGCTGTAGTCCAGGCACTCTCCACACCCCTTGAAAAATCACCCAAGACTCTGAATTTCTGGGGGACTGGCCTCCAGACCTCAGTGTGAGTGGAGGGGAGCACTGGGAGCTCAGAATTAATTCCAGGTAGAGACTATATACAGTTTATACAGTTTTATGCCTGGCATTAGGATTCCATGGACCCTAGTAGGGGAGGTAGATCCAGTTTTTAGAGGATCTCTCTTGTGGAGTGTAGTGGGAGGACCTTTGAACTTTGCCCGATTATTTCCAAACTCTGAGCCGTTCTTTTTGGGGAGGGGATTCCTGTCTGCTTGGTGATGGATTTTTTACCTTTTGTTTGTATCCTTGTGGTCGCAGCTTACCTCAGTGGGATTGACATGCGTTCTTCAGCCTTCTCTCTTAGTACAGCTCAAATCCACCAGGTTACTTGCTGAATTTTTGTCCTTTAACTCTCCTTCTGGATGGGAGCCTCTGTGGAAAGCTGGCTTCCATCAGCCATCTTGTCTCCTCCCCACCCCCACAAATATTTTCATCATTTAGAAAGACTAGAAATACCTTGGTGGTTCAATCAAAGTAGACATTCTTTAAGACCTATGAAGCTTTGAACAAATGTAGAACATTGCTAGGCATAATTTTGCAGACTTCTATAAAATTGACATTTTTTTATATGTGTCAAAATGGATCATTGAATACCTTCCCACTTTTGTGATGGCATCCTCTTTTGTCAGCTTTGTTGCTGCTTGAGTCACAGTGCTGTACCAAATCTCAACACTTGTGTCAACCCAGTGCTGGGAAATTCACCTGTCATTAGAATCAATAAGGCAGAAATTGGAGAACATTTTTGACTTTTTTGGATTGAGGGCTAACAATTTACCTGTGCCAAACACTTCCCTGGATGCCAGCTGAAGTGAGATTAAAAGGCCATGTAGTATCTTTATCCACAAGACTGGATCCAAGGCCATTACAGGATGAAGTTACTACATGGTGACAGTTGACAACATCACAATGGGTGTTGTCCTGTGATGTCCAGATCATCCTCAAGGTTAGCCGTATTCCAGCTTATCATGGATAGTGACTGTCAGTGTTTGTTGTTGGTGTTGTTGTTGTGTTTCTAATTGTTTCAAAGGAGGCTTGTTTTTTTTGTCTCCACACACAATTTCTTTTTCCTAAAGTTCTCTGTATCTGTCATAAAGGTATCCCACAAAACTTCTTTCTTTTTCAAGTCATAGTTTTGGAAGAAAATGGAAGACTGCAGTTTGCAACCCCTGCTTCCCTGGGATTTGTAGACCAAGAACCCAAGCACAAATATCAGACCATGATTTCACAGACCTTGTAGGTATGTCACGTAATCCAATTTCTACTTTTGTTGTGATTCACTCTTTCTGTAGAAGAGGCTTGTTTGGGAAGATAGTTATCTCACTTTTTCTCTTCTCTTAACATCTGATCAGGTAGTGTGTCTAGGGGTGTACTCAATAGCTCCATTAATTTATGATGATCATGGGAAATATTAGCCTATTTTGACTTTTCCAACATTCCTGACCTCAGTTCCTGGAATGTCCAATGGCTGGGTGGTGTTACCAGTGAGTTTGTCCCAACTTCTGAGGAAGGTGAGACAAGAGAATCACCTGAGTGTACCAGTTTTATGGTGCTGTGAGCTTCAATGCAATGGAACTCTACAGAGGGCAATAAGTGAGACTCTGTCACTAGACAAAGGCTCGGCACCTGTTGCTCCGTGGTGAGGACTCTTGCCACATACACCAGGACTTGAAGGTTTGAACCTGGTCTTGGCTTGCCTGCAACAATGACAACTACAACCAAAAAAAAAAAAAAAACAAAACAAAACAAAAGCCAATTGTTGTGTTTGGTGCCATTATACACATCTAGTTGGGATGCTGGGGTGAGAGAATTGCTTAAGCCCAAGAGCATCAGGTTGCTGTGATTTATGACACCATGCCACTCTACTTAGGACATAGTGAGACTTTGTCCACAAAAAAAAAAAATAAATAAATCCAAAAAATAAATAGACCTTCCCCCACTCCTTTGCAGGTGTGATCCTGTGACAAAGCCTTGGGCTATGAATGTCAGCTGCTCCTCTCTTAATTTCTTCCTATTTTTCTCTTCTTTCACTTCAAGGAATAATGGCCATTTTTTCTTGGAGATAACCAATTCACAGCCTTTTTTGTTTGCCTTCCCTAGACATACACAGATTCAGTTAGTACTCATTGTACATTTCAAGGAGACAGGAATAAAAGGTAAAGTAATAAATCAATACATGTAAGATGCAAGTTGGTTTGGCTCAAAAAGTTGGGACACCTCAAAGCAGACGCCCACAGGTTATGTGCCAGTTTAAATATTCTTTAGCTGACAAGTGGCTAAAAGAGTTAGGCTCTGTTTTACCAGACTCTCAGGCAATATGCAGAGATGGGATAGGTCTACCAAACTTTGTAGTCAGAAGGCCTGCACTTTTAGAAATTTTGGGGAACAGGGAGAGTAGCCTCTCTAAGACTACTCTGTTCTGCCATTTTCAAAATTACACTCTTATGCATAAAATTCAAAGTAAAAATTATGTTAATCTTTATCCTTTTTTTGCATTTAAGTTTGTCTTTATTATTTAACATAAACTATATCCTGGCATTAATACTTAGGCTTAGAGTTATAAACAAATTAGGAATGAATGAACTAAAAATTTTTAGGTAATTTCAAACTATTTCTGATTCACGGAATAATTATTTTGGAATCTTTTGCAACGTCTTCTGGAGATCGCCAGTAGTTAGGGGTGTCCAACCTTTTGGTTTCTCTGCATTACATTGGAAATGGAAGAGTTGTCTTGGGCCACATATTAAATACACAAGACTATCAATAGCTGGCATCAAAAACAGCACAAAAAAGTCCGTGCATTTTTTCTGCCACCATAGATCATCAAAAAAGTCCTCACTTTATCTACATGCAGTCCACAGACCCTGGTTTAGACATCCACTAAAATAAATGTATTCATCAATGGAGGAAAAAATGTTATTGTATTGCACAATTGCTCACTTTTAATCAACCAGATGCTAAAATTTTTCTTGGTGCTGCATTCTACTATGGACAAGTTTATGTCAAGTACAATAGGACATTATTAGAAAATATGCAATACTTCTGTAATACATTCAACACATATTCAACACATGAGAAAGTAGAAATTAAGTCGTTTCAAATTACATTTTAACTTAACCTTCTAAATCCATGGAAGTGCCCATTAACAACAAGCTCTCGGCAAAAATACTAAATCCAGGTATGAAGAATCAAATAAATATATACCCACACTCATTTTTTTTTTTTAATTTAGAGGAGATAAGGTCTTGCTATGTTGCCTAGGCTGATCTTAAATTTATGGGTGCAAACAATCCTCCCATCTCAGTCTGCGAAAGTGCTGGGTGTTACCTATGTGAGCCACTGTTAAAGGTGAGAAATCTACACCCTTTTAAAGATCCTATATGCAAAACTATCAAACTCATTGTTTCTGGGTAAAAATACCATGATAATTTGCTTTAACAATAAAATAAAGATAATTTTATTTATCTAATGATTAGATTAACACTCTCTACACACTGTCAGTACATACAGTATAAATCGGTGGCAAATTGAAACTATTATGTATAAAATGGTTAAAAAATAGTTGTGACAGTTTAAGTATTATTGCTCTCAAGATAGTTCTCTGAAAAAATTATATCATCTCCAATGTAAGAGTTCCTTTATAAATTATTAAATGTACTTAGTATGGATGGCTAGTGAAGTAGTATATTTTCTCAATATTTTTAAAATGTTTTAGAATACATAACCATAGGAAATAGTACTAATGAAGGTAGAAATATTTCTGATATACCATTTGGATATAAATGTGGCTCTGACCCTTAAAAAATTAAAACACTCTTTCCTACTATTACAATTCCTTGCACTTCACAAAAAGGTTTTTCTTAAATACTATTATTTTTCTTTTAAAAATTTTTGATTGTTGGGGATTCATCGAGGGCACCAAAAAACAGGTTACACTCATTGCTTGTGTTATATAAAGAACCTCTTACAATAGTGCTCCTCCCCCAAAATATGAACACCTCCAGTGATCCACACAACACCCTTCCCCTTCCCTCTCTATGCTCTGCCCACCTCCCACCCCCACACAGTGAGCTAGGACATTCATTGTCCTCGTACCAGAATTGAGTACATAGGATTCTATTTTCTCCATTCTTGTGATGCTTTGCTAAGAATAATGTGTTCTACTTCCATCCAGGTTAATACAAAATATGTGAAGTCTCCACATTTTTTAATGGCTGAATAGTATTCCATGGTACACACATATCTCAGCTTGTTAATCTATTCCTGAGTTGGTGGACATTCGGTTGTTTCCACATTTTGGTGATTGTAATTTGAACTGTGATAAACAGTCTAGTGTAAGTGTCCCTAGGGTAAAATAATTTTTTTTCTTCTGGATGGATGCCCAGTAATGGATTTGAAGGATCAAATGGCAGTCTTATTTGGAGTTATTTGAGGGTTCTCCATACTTTTCTCCAAATAGGTTGTACTAGTCTCCATTCCAACGAGCAGTGTAAACGTGTTCCCGTCTCTCCACATCCATGCCAGCATTTACAATTTTGAGACTCTCAGATGTCGACCATTCTCACTGGGGTTAAAATCAGGCGTCCTCAAACCTTTTAAACAGGGGGCAAGTTCACTGTCCTTCATACTGTTGGAATGCTGGACTATAGTTTTTAAAAAAATAACTATGAACAAATTCCTTTGCACACTGCACATATCCTATTTTGAAGTAAAAAAAAAAAAACTAAAACACAATGGGAACAAATACAATCACACCGCCTAATGTGAGGCTCCTCATGCAGAGGACCCCTGAGATATCCCAGGGTGCTTTTGATTTGCATTTCTCTAATAATTAGGGGCAATGTGCATTTTTGAGTATATTTGTTAGCCATATTTCTGCCTTCTTTATAGAAGGTTCTATTCATCTCTCTTGCCTTAGTGATGTATGTTGATTAATTTGATTTCTCTGTAGATCCTAGTTATCAAGCTTTGGTCTGTTTCAAAATATGCAAATATCCTTTCTCACTGGGTAGGTTGTCCATTGGCTTTGGTTGTTGTCTCTTTAGCAGTACAGAAGCTTTTCAGTTTCATTAAGTCCTATATGTTTATTTTGTTGTTGCAATTACCATGGAAGTATTCCCCATAAAGTCTTTTACAAGGCCAATAACATCGAGTGTTTTCTCCACACTTTATTTGAGGATTTTAATAGTTTTGTAGCTTAGATTTAGGTCTTTTATCCATCTCGAATAAATTTTAGCGAGTGGACAAAGGTGCAGATCCAGTTTCAATCTTTTACATGTGAATATCCAGTTCTTCTTCATTTATTGAATGGAAATTCTTTCCCCCCATTGTATGTCTTTGATTGGTTTATCAATGATTAATTGGCTGTAAGATTTTAGTTTAATTTCTTTGTTTTATATGTTGTTCCAGTTTTCCATGTCTCTATTTGTGCGCCAATACCATGTTGTTTTAATCACTATGGCTTTGTAGTACAGCTTAAAATCTGACAGGCTGATGCCTCCAGCTTTTTTTTTTTTTTTTGAGACATATTCTCAACATATCATCCTCAGTAGAGTGCCCTGGATTCCCAGCACAAAGCAACCTCAAACTGTTGATCTTAAGTGATTCTTTTTTCCCCCAGACTCGCAAGTAGCTGGGACTGCAGGCACCTACCACAATGCCTGGCTATTTTTTGGTTGTAGTTGTCATTGTTGTTTGTCAGGCCTGGGCTAGATTCAAATCCGTGAGCTCCTGTGTATGTGGCAGGCACCCTAGCTGCTGAGCAATAGACACTAGGCCAACCCCCAGCATTGTTTTTATTACTAAAACTGCCTTGGCTATATGAGGTCTTTTCTGATTATGTACAAAACAAAGAATTATTTTTTCCAAGTCTTGAAAGTATAAGTATGATGTTGGTATTTGAAAAAGGATGGCATTAAATCTGTAGATTGTTTGGGGGAAGGATAGACATTTTAACAATTTTAATTCTTCCCTGCCATGAGCATGGGATGTTCTTCCATTTATTACTATCTTCTGCTATTTCCTTTCTTAGAGGTTCATAGTTTTGTGGACAGAAATTCTTCACGTCTTTTGTGTGACATATTCCTATGTATTTCATTTTTTTGGAGCTACTTAGAGTGCAATTGTGCACTTGTTACATTCTCATCTTGCTTGTTATTTGCATATACAAAGGCTACTGTTTTCTTGACATCGATTTTATATTCTGGGATGTTAAAGTATTTTCCCATAGCTTCCTGGAGTTCTGTGTTTGAGTCTTTGGAGTTCTCTAAGTGTAAGATCAAATCATCAGCAGAGAGCGAGAGTGTCACTTCCTCTGCCCCCATTTGGATGCCCTTTATTTCCTTCTCTTGCCTGATCATATGGTCTAGAACTTCCAACACTATGTTAAATAACAGTGGTGATAGAGGACACACTTGTATTCTTTCAGATATACATAGAAAAGTTTTCAGTTTTACTCCATTCAGTATAATATTAGCTGTGTGTTTCTCATAAATAAATTCAATCAGTGTAAGGAATTTTCCAACATTGTCTACATTCTTCGGATTTCTAATTTGAAAGGGATACTGATTTTATCGGATGCTTTTTATGCATCTATTGAGAGGATCATATGGTCCTGTTTTTGCTTCTGTTGATATGGAGAATTAGGATTATGGATTTGTTTATGTTAAACCAGACTTGAATCCCTGTAATGAAACTTACTTGTTTGATGTTTATGACTTTTTTTAATGATAAGCTATCATCTATTGGCTAGATTTTATTGAGAATTTTTGCATCTATGTTCATTAGCAAAATTGGTCTTTAGTTCTTTTTTTTTTTTTTCCTAGTTGCATCTTTTCCTGGTTTTGGTATCAGAGTGATGTTTGCTTCATAGAACATGTTAAGGAAGATTCCTTCCTGTGAAAGGCTGACACCACAGCATCTATTTTGTAGGCCAAGTGCTATTTCCGATACTAACAGACTTAAGTTTCTATTTCCCTGCAAACGCCAGGCCTCTTCTCATAAATCACGTAAGCGAAACTTGGAAGCTTGCCATTGGGAACTTATCTCCGCAACAGCCAGTTTGCTTGGATACCTGGTGATGCAAACTTTCTCCTTCACCTACCCTTATATACCCTGGAAGAACTTTGCAATAAACAAGACTTGATAAGACTCCTGTCTTGTCTCCATTCTTCCTGTGCCTTGCCCCTTCCCATTCTCACCCCCTCCTCCAGGTATCCCTGGAAACTGACCCACGGTCCGGGTCACGTTCATCCTCAATTTTTGAACTACTTTCTGCCATAAGAGAATAAGCTCTTCCTTGAACGTTTGATAGAATTCTGGTTAGAAGCCTTCTGGATCAGGGCATTTTTTGTTGTTGTTGGGAGTTTTTATTTTTATTTTTTGTCTCATTCCTTGAAATTAGTCTATGCAGAAGATTTATTTCTTCTTTATTAAGACTAGAGAGAGTGTGTGATTCCAAGTATTGATCCATTTACTCTATGGAGTAAATTTTCTGTGTGTAGAATTTCTTGCAGTATTCAGAATAAATCTCTTGAATCTCTGTGGCATCTGTTATTTCCCCTTTAACATTCCTGATTGAAATTAATAGAGCTTTTTATTTTCTGTTTCTAGTTAGTCTGACCAAAAGTTTATCTATTTTATTTACTTTTTCAAATCATCAACTTTTTCTTCCATTTATTTTCTGAATGATTTATTTTCAGTTTATTAATCTCTGTTTTAATTTAGGCTATTTCCTTTCTTCTTCAGGGTTTAGGGTTAGATTGATCTTCTTTTTCCAATTCCCTGAGATGGTTTGTGAGTGTGCTGAAGCACTCACTTTCTGTTTTTCAAAGACAGGCATTTACCTCAATAAAATTTCCTCTCAGGGCTGCTTTTGCTGTATTCCAGAGGATTTGCTAAATTGTGCCTTCATTGTAGTTACGCTTGAGGAAATTAACAAATTTTTCTTTTACCTCTTCCTGAACCCAACTATAATTCTAGCATAATGTTGTTTAATTTACAAGACTGTGTGGGGATGAACATTATTGTTGGAGTTTAGTTTTACCATTGTAGCCTCATGGTCTGATATGAGACATGAAATAATTTCTATAACTTCGATTTTGCTGAGGTTTGATTTGTATCCTAGGATGTGATGTATTTTGGAGTATGTGCCATGAGCTGGTGAGAAAAAAACATATTCTTTTGTTTTGAAATTGTGTGTTCTGTATATGTCCTCTAATCCCATTTGTTCTAGGTTCACATTTATGTCCTTTCTATCCTTGTTTAGTTTCTGTTTAGAGGATCTGTCCAGTTCTGTCATAGGGGTATTGAACTCCCTGAGTATTAAGGGGTTTTAGGATATTTCATTGCTCAGTTGCCTCAAGGTCTGTTTCATGAATCTGGTAGCATTTAAGTCAGGTGAATAAATGTTTAAAATGGAAATGTCTTCTTGTTGTATTGTTCCTTTGACCAGTAAGAATTGTCCACCTTTAATTTTCTTAATTAAAGTTGCTTTGACTGAGCTTGTATCTGGGAATAATATTTCAACCTCTCCTTTCTTCTGATTTTGTTTTCCTTGAAACACTGTTTTTCCTCTATTCACACTGAGTCTTGATTTGGTTTTCAGGGCAAGGTGTATCTTCTGTAGACAGAATATGGATGGCTTGTTTTTTTTGTTGTTGTTGTTGTTGTTGTTTTTTGTATGTGTGTGTGTTTACATTTTTTTTTTAGACAAAGTCTCATTATGGCCCCCTCAGAAGTTTTTCCTGTGTTATACCTCACAATTAACTTGATACCTTGGGCTAAGTGATTACATTGTTTCAACCTCCCACATAGCTTGGGCTATAGGCAGCCACCAAAATACCTGGCTTTCTTCTGGTTGTAGTTGTTATTGTTATTTGGCAGTCCTTGGCTGAATTGGAATCTGCTAGTTTCAGTGTATGAATCTGGCAACATAGCTGCTGAGCTACAGGTGCTGAGCTTTCTTAGTGTTTTTTTTTTTTTTTATCCAGTTAACCAGCCTTTGCCTCTTCGTTGGGGAATTCTATCCATTGACATTTATAAAGAGTATCAATAAGTGTGGTGAAATTCTATTCATGTGATTAAGAGATAGTTTGTTGTGTGCTTTTTATCCTTTGTGCCACTGTTCAAAGGCTAAGCTCTGAACTTTGGCTTCTTGTTGTCACCCATGGTGGTGTTCCATTTTGTTGTTCAGAACTGAGAATAGGTATAAGTATTCTTGTACAGCTGCTATAGTTATGATGAACATCTTGAGAGCTTGCATATCTGCAAAAAAATTGATTTCTCCGTCAATTTTGAAGCTATATTTAGCAGGATACAGAATTCTGGGATAAAATTCTTTTGGTTTATGTATGTTGAAATTGGATGACCATGGCTCTTCTGGTTTGGAAAGCTTTAGTTTAACAGTCTGCTATCATCCTAATGGCTTTTCCCTTGCAGGTTATTTGGAATTTATTTTTAGCTCTTGTAGAATATTCTCCTTCATCTTGACTTTGAACAGTTTCATTACAATGTGCCTTGGAGAGGCTTTGTTGCAGTTGAGATGGCTTACATTTTGATATCCATCTGAAAGCAGTGTGTCTGGATTTTTAGTAAAAGTTGGAAAGTTCTTAATTGTGATAGACTCCAGTAGGGCTTCCATACCTTTGAGATACTCTTTTTCACTTTCAGGGATACCTGTTATTCATATATTTGAACACTTCATGGCATCTCATAGTTCTCTCAGTGCCTGCTCTGCTTTCTCTCTTTTTTTCTAACTCTGTAACTACCTGTATTAACTCAAAGACTTTGTCCTCAAACTCGAATGTTCTTTCTTCTCAATGATCTAATCTGTATTTAATACTTTCTACAGATTATTAACATTCCCTGATTGTTTCTGTCATTTCTTTAAGCTCATCCATATCTTTTCTACTTTCTACACAACTCTCATCTGACTGTGGGTTCTGTCTTTCCATTTTCTCATCAAATGCCTGTATTGTATTAATTAATTACATTTTAAATTACATTTCTGTCAGATCCATTAATTTATTTAGGAGAAGACTTCTGTTAAAATTGCCTTGTGGTCCCGTGGAGGAGTTGCAGTATTTTGTTTCTTCATGGTTCCTAAATTATTCTATTGGTTCCTCCTCAAAGTGCTTTCTTCTTCTTCACTTCCTTGTGCACCTTTCTATTTCTCACTACCTCTTTCCTTCAATTTATTTTGCCTCCGAGTTTAGTCGATAAAGACACATCTTGGTATGGGGTTAGAAGGCAGAGAAGTGTTGGAGCAAGCAAGGAGAAACAAGAAGAAGAGAAACAAAAGGGAGGAAAAAAGAAGGAAAGAGTAATGTTAAAGAAAAAGAAACAAAAAAATTAAAATGGGGGAGAAATAATGACAGAAGAAAATTTAAGAACAGGAGATAAGGAGGAGGTGAAGGAAAGATGAGAGTGATAGAATAAATGTTATTTTTCAGCCCAGTGCTAAAGTCATGTCTATAGCTCCAGGCTTTTAAGGAGCTGCACTAAGTGGGCTCCTCTAAAGTATGCACTCATAACCAGCCTGAATACATTCAGACTCTTTCTCTGCCAAAATTGGGAAGAAAAGGAAAAGATCAAACACAAATCACAAGAAGGGAAACTTGAGTGAAGGTAGATGTAAAAAAAAAAAAAAAAAAAAGAAAAGAAAAGAAGAAAAAATGGAAAAGATCTCCAGAGTGGTCTTCCTAATACTTTCTTCCTGGTATCAATGGTATAGAATTTTCCTGGCCTACTTGAGCCACATTACTGCTGCAGAATACATGACACACCACTACTGTGTCACATCTGCCTTCAGAAAAAAAGGGTGAAGGAAAAAGGAGAAAGAAACAAAAAATTAAGTAAAAATAAACATAAATAAATTAAAACAGGGGAAAATATTGCTAAAAAGCATAGACCCAGGAAATTTCATGTACCATTCTATCCAATAAATGAGAGGGTGGGAAAAGGAATAAAGAAAGATAAAAGGAAGATAACAATCCAGGAAGAAAAACAAAAGAGGGGAGGGGAATATCTTAGCTATTTCAGAAGTACATCATTTGGGAATGATAAGAAAAGCAGAAGAGTCTCTATCATCTGAGAGAATGTTGAGAAGCGAAATAGGGAGGGAGAATAAATCAGCTCAACGTTCTGAAACCAACAACAATAAAAAAATACAAGGGCCCTTGCTCTTGTTGAATGTAAAAATGTGAATTAGAAAAAGAAACAACCGAACAACTTAGTAAAAAACAGAACACATCATAATAAAATTTAAAAAAGCTGAAATATCCTGACATAAGCAATCTCAGAAACCAAAAGGTGACTGAAAGGAGAGAGAATAAAAGTTAAACACAACTCCTACAAGAAAAAAAAAAAAAAAAAAAACAGAATAAAAAATAGAGAAAGTAACAAAAAAATTATGTATGTAAACATATACAGAAAAAAGCAACAAAAACTCCCAAATATTTCATCATCTTTGGCTCTACTGTAAATGGAATAGTCTCCTTGATTGTTTTTTCAGATTGGCTATTATTCGTATATATAAAGGGTACAGAATCATGAGTGTTGATTTTGTAACCTGAGACATTGCTGTATTTCTTGATCGCCTCTAATAGTTTTATAGTAGAATCCCTGGTATTTTCCAGATATACAATTATATTATGTGTGAAGAGTGAAAGTTTGATCCCTTCTGTCCCTATATAAATATGCTTGATCACCTTTTCTTCCCTATTTTCAATGGCTAAAACTTTCATTACAATGTTAAATAGCAGTGGAGACAATGGGCAACCTGGTCTGGTTCCTGATCTGAGTGGAAATGTTTTTAATTTAACTCCATGCAATACAATATTGGCTGTAGGTTTGTTATTGATGGTCTCTATTAGTTTAAGATATGTCCCTTTTATACCCATTTTCTTAAGTGTTCTGGTCAGAAAGGGATGCTGGATATTATCAAAAGGGTTTTTCTGCATCAGTTGAGAGAATCATATGAAACTCTAAGAAAATAAATAGCTGAAGACATTAACAAATGGAAAAACATGCCTTGCTCATGGCTGGGAAAAATCAACTTTGTCAAAATGTGTATACTACCCAAGGCAATATACAATTTTAATGCAATCCCTATTAAAACTGCATTGACATACTGCCGCACCCCCGGCATCCAGCCGTGGTGGGATGGCTCTGTCCGCGTTGTAAAGACCGCGGTAAGGCGGTGCGTGCTCCCCGGAGCGTTGCCCCCAGTCCCCCTGGCTTGCGACAGCGGCGCATAAGTTGCCTAGCATGCCTTTTAGTGAACGTAGAAACTCTTAAGGTGCGGCATAAAGGCCTAAGTAACCTTTACCCTGAAACCTGTTTGAAACCTGTTTGTTAAGTTGAATGCTTGATTGTTGCTTGAATGTCTTAAGGAACTAAGAATAAACATAATGACTTACTGATCCATGATCTCATATATCCAGAGGAGACTGAATGTCTCCAAGGGAGCACGCTCCCACCATAAATGTCAGTGAATTGAGACAATGCATTGAGACAATGCAGGAACAGCAAACAAGATGCTCCATCTAGATATGTACTTACGCCACCCACAGCCACCCACGACTTAAAACTTTCCACATACCTTTACATTTCATATATTTCCTAGTACTATAATCACTTACATAATTTACACATATATGAAATCTTTTAATCACATTAGAAGTAAATAATTTGTGAATTATTACTAATACTAGTAGTTATAAAGAAAGAATTTTCACGTTTTAAAACTCTAACCTTTAAAGCATTTACTTAGATAAGGGGAAGTGAAAGACACAACTGATAACCAACAGCCTTTGTTCCCCCTCGCGGGCAAAACCCCTTGCAGACAGGATATTGTTTAAGTGAGATGGTCAAATACTCACATCTACAAGGTTAGATATTAACTTGTAAAGCTCAGCAAGTTGTAAAAATACCTTTTGTAATTTGTAATGCTTTGTCAAAAATGTATAAAAACCAATCTTAAAATTCAGTAAAGTACAGCTGCTTTCTTCATCACTTGTGGTGTGGCAGTTTGTCATTTTCCATCCTGCGTCGACCTTCCAATCAACCTGTACCGTTCGCCCTGAAACGCCCTCAGACTGAGGCCCAACGACTGGCAGTCTGCGGCAGCTGGCGCCCTCGAACAGGGACCTGAAGGACAGGTGATCTTTCTTTTTCTTTCTTTCCTTCTTTTCAGATTGAAGGCGACTCTCACCAGGGAGCTGCAGTCCCGCCGGTAAAGGCTGACCGGTTAAGTGTGAGTAATCCGCAGGAAAACATGGGGCATGCATTGGGAAAAGAGGAACATATGCTCAGTGTCATGATACAGCGTTTGTTAGAGAAAAATGGTTTTCATGTGTCTCTCAAACGGTTGGAGGAGCTTATGCATTTCATAAAGTTGGTCAGTCCTTGGTTTCTGGAAGAAGGCTCTCTCTCTCTCTCTGACTGGAAGAGAGTAGGGCGCGAAATGCGACGTTACATGCAGGAGCATGGGGAGCAGGTTTTGCCCCCACAGGCTTTCCCTTTGTGGCTGCAGGTTAGAGAACTTTTGGCTGACAACACCTTTCTAGAAGCAGTTATAAGAGAAACTGATTCAGAGGCTGAAAGCCCCGAAACTAAGGTGGCACCCATTTATGATGAAGTTCCCCCCGAGGCTCTTAAAGACCCTGAGCCGACATCTAATACTGAGGGCGTTATTCCCTCAGCTCCACCACTTAAAGACATCCTGCCACCGCTCCCACCAATTGATAATTCTTCGGACAGTGATGAGTGGGATGTGGTGGATGAGTTTACAAAACCAGATGAGAGGGATAGAACGGATGATTTCATTTATCCTCGCCGAGCTTATCCGGCAGTTCGTGTCCCCATGACTACACCCAAACCAGTTTTACGGGCTCCGCTTCCTCGTGTGCCCCCTTGCCCCCCCCGCCGCCCGCGGGTTTTCAGGCGGCAATGCGGGAAGCCCGTCAACAGGGAGATTTTACTTTCGCTTTCCCAGTACGCTTTCCTACTGAAGAACGGGCACCACCAACCTGGGAACCTCTGTCGTTAAAGACACTTAAAGAACTGCAGCAGGCTGTCCGTATGTCGGGAGCCTCTGCCCCTTATACTTTACAAATAGTAGAATCAATTGGTAGTTTGTGGCTTACTCCGTATGATTGGCAACAAACAGCCAAGGCCACACTTTCTCCAGGTGATTATATTTTATGGAGAACAGAGTATGAGGATAGATGCAGAGAAAGCATTAACCAACATGTGGGTAAAAAGGCACAGCCCACGCTATCCATGCTTTTAGGAACGGATGAGTTTGCCACTACAGAAAATCAAATTAAATTACCTTGACAATTTTTAGAATTAGTCAGCCACAATGCGGTTTCTGCCTGGCACAAACTACCTCCTCCAGGAACCAAAGACACCACTTTAGTAGGCATAAAACAGGGTATGGAAGAATCGTATCCTGACTTTATCTCACGCCTGGAGGAAGCTATTAATAGAATGCTCCCACCATCTGAGGGCACAGCATTATTACTCAAGCAACTGGCTTGGGAAAATGCAAATGCGCTGTGTCAGGACTTAATACGTCCACTCAGAAAAACAGGTACAATACAAGATTATATTAAAGCATGCATGGATGCCTCACCAGCAATCGTACAAGGAATGGCGTTTGCTGCAGCAATGCGGGGTCAAAAGTTTAGTTCATATGTTAAAAATGCTCTTGATAGAGACCCTAGTAACACATGTTTTAGTTGTAAACCCCCACATGCCATACCCACCTGCTATAATTGCGGGAAGCATGGTCACATACAAAAGGATTGTAAAAGGGGTAGTAATGATGATGGTAATGATAAGGCCCGCGGACTCCCCCCGGGACCATGCCCTCGTTGTAAGAAGGGCAGACATTGGAAAAATGAATGTAAATCTAAATTTCATAAGGATGGAACCCCCTTGTCAAACAAGGGTGCTAATGCTAATGAAGGCAACAAGACAAAAAACTAGATAAGGGGCATTCTCCCAGCCCCGATCCCAAGGGAGAGTCTGCAATGTCTACTGCAGTACAGCCTATTTTAGAACCTACCTCTACAACAAATTGTTTACCACCTGAATGGACAATTCATGATCTCCCACGAGGAACTCCTGGCAGTGCAGGCTTGGATCTTGCTAGCTCTAAAGATGTGATTATATCTAAACATGATGGTGTTACTCTTATTCCTACTGGCATTAAAGGAAAATTATTACCTGGCACGGTTGGTGTCATATTGGGACGTAGTTCAAATTATACTAAGCATTTTGAAGTTGTTCCAGGTGTAATTGATTCAGATACTGAAAATACAATTAAAGTCATGGTAAAATCTTTAGTGGAGACTACACAAATTCATAAAGGACAGAGAATTGCTCAGCTGTTACTACTACCATATATACCACTTCCCACCTATCATCTACACGATGCTAGAGGAGAAGGCCAATTTGGGTTCACTGATCAAGACTGTGTAGCTCTTATACATGACTTGTATGATCGGCCAATGTTAAAAATGAAAGTTGAAGGCAGACCTATTAAAGGATTAATGGACACAGGAGCCGATGTAACCTGCATTGCAGCTTCTGACTGGCCAAAATCTTGGCCGGTCCATCGGACCGGATCTTCCTTAGTTGGTTTAGGCTCTGTTTCTGGTGTTATGCGTAGCACATCTTTCTTATTATGTGAATATAAAGACAAGAAAATTTACATTCAACCTTATGTGTTACCTTCTCTACCCTATACTTTATGGGGACGAGATCTTTTACATGTTATGGACATGAAATTGGTTACAGGCGATCAATTAAATGATCAGTGTTTTTCATAGGGGCCACTGCAGAAAACTATGCCTGTAAAATAAAATGGTTAACAGATACTCCTGTGTGGGTTAGTCAGTGGCCCCTAACAACAGAAAAGTTACAGGCATTACAAATTTTAGTACAAGAACAATTAAATAAAGGACATTTAGAGGAATCCACTAGTCCATGGAATACTCCTGTCTTTGTTATTAAGAAAAAATCTGGCAAATGGAGACTTTTACAGGATCTAAGAGCAGTGAATGTCATTATGGAAGATATGGGTGCCCTTCAACCCGGACTCCCATCTCCTGTAGCAGTACCTGAACAATGGTCACTTATAATCATTGATTTACAAGACTGCTTTTTTACTATTAATTTACATCCTGATGACTGCCCCCGTTTTGCATTCAGTGTTCCTTCTCTAAACTTACGGGAACCATTTAAAAGATATCAATGGAAAACTTTACCTCAAGGTATGAAAAACAGCCCTACATTATGTCAAAAATTTGTGGCAGCTGCATTGGCAGCCTTACGAGAGCAGTTTCCTAGTGCTTATATTATTCATTATATGGATGATATATTACTAGCTCATCCTCAGTTATCACAAGTACAATTTATTTTAGAAAAAGCTATAGAACAATTAACTAAGTTCGGTTTAGTTATTGCTCCTGAAAAAATTCAAAAAGATAAACCACTTAGTTACCTGGGGCAATGGATTCATTCAGACTACATTGCCCCACAAAAAGTACAAATACGCAGAGATAAATTACAAACTCTCAATGATTATCAAAAATTATTAGGGGAAATAAATTGGATTCGACCTTTCTTAAAGATTACTACAGGAACTCTTAGCCCTTTGTTTGCTATCTTACAGGGGAATTCAAATCCCCGTTCCCCTAGACATTTAACCCCTGAAGCCTTACAAGCTTTAGAAGTTGTTGAACAAGCTTTAACCCAAGCCAAAGTTAAACAAGTTAATTATCAAAATCCATGGTCTCTACTTATTTTTTCTACTGAATATACTCCTACAGGCTGCTTGTGGCAGGAAGGTATTTTAGAATGGATTCATTTACCACATGTTCAAACAAAAATTGTTGCCGATTATCCATACCTGGTGTCATTACTAATTGATAAAGGAAGAAAAAGATCACGGGAATTATTTGGTAAAGATCCTCATATAATTATAACTGCTTATAATAAAACTCAAGTAGAACAACTATTCCAATATAATGACGATTGGGTATTAGCCTTACAAGGCTACACAGGTCAAATTTTATATCACTATCCAAAACATCCTTTAGTTGAATTTACAAAAACAGTTTCACTTGTGTTTCCTCTTATGTGCTCTAAACAACCACTGTCTGATGCAATAACTTTATTCACAGATGGCTCCTCCACAGGAAGGGCCGTGGTTTTCAGCCCAGGTCTGTCTCCTCTTGTTAAAGAGATAGCACAGGCCTCTGCTCAACAAACAGAATTGTGGGCTTTAATTTCAGCCTTTAACAATTTCAAACAGAAGTTTAACTTGTATACAGACTCCAAGTATGTTACTTCCCTTTTTCCAGCCCTTGAAACTGCTCTTTTAACAGGAACTTCCACTATTCTGCCTTTATTAAAGAAACTACAAATTTTGGTTCAACAAAGAAATAATCAGTTTTATATTGGTCACATAAGAGGACACACTAATTTACCTGGCCCTTTGGCCCAGGGAAATGCCACTGCTGATCTATTAACACGTACCATAGTGGCATCAGTGACGGAGGCGGAAGAAAGCCACGCGTTACATCATCAAAATGCTAATGCATTAAGAAAAATATTTCAAATCACTAGAGAACAGGCCAGACAAATAGTCTTAAAGTGTAAAGCTTGTCCTGTTACTCATCATCCTTTAAAGTTTGGTGTTAATCCTCGGGGTCTACGCCCCAATGTGTTGTGGCAAATGGATGTTACACATGTCTCAAGTTTTGGAAAGTTACAATATGTACATGTCACTGTAGATACTTTCTCTCACTATATCTGTGCCTCTGCGAGAACTGGCGAGGCTTATAAGGATGTTGTACAACACCTGCTGTACTGCTTTCAGCAGCTAGGTGTCCCTCATCAACTAAAAACTGACAATGCTCCAGCTTATACCTCTCGAGCATTTGAACAATTTTGCCTACAATGGAAAATTGCTCATTCTACGGGAATCCCTTACAATCCTCAGGGTCAGGGGATTGTAGAACGTACTAATCAAATATTAAAGTTACAGATTGAACGTTTACAAAAAGCTCATAAATATTTTTCTCCTCATCATATCCTAACTCATGCTTTATTTGTCCTAAATCATCTTAATGTAAATTCTAATAATTTAACCCCTGCCTTATCTCACTGGCAACCGCAATCGGCTGCCACCCTTCCAAAAGTACTCTGGAAAGATTTACTATCGGGCCAATGGAAGGGCCCTGATATATTACTAACCTCAGGACGAGGCTATGCTTGTGTGTTTCCACAGGATGCCGAGTCCCCCATCTGGATCCCAGATCGACTCATCAAACCGGCTCCTCCGGAAAACCAGACGCAGACGACCACGCCTTCGACGGATGAAAATTCTATCTGCACAGATGAGGACGACAGTGGAAGTCTCCCCGAGACCTTCCAAGATCACCTGGACTCAAATCCGCGCCCTGGTGAAACAATCTAAACAACTTCTTTTATCACAAAATAATCCTCTAACTCCTACAATGTACTTTGTTGCATTTTTATCACTTATATCCACTCCTAAAGTGGAGAGTACTACATATTGGTCTTATGTTCCTAACCCGCCACTACTCCATCCTGTGGGCTGGCTAGATCCAGACCCCATTAAAATTCTTTCTAATGACTCCCTCCGTCTAGGAGGTCTAACTGATTCAGAGTCTAGACATCATGCTGCAGCTTTAATCAATTTCACTGGAAAAGCTGATTCACTCCCAATCTGTTTTACCTTAAAGGGCAGAACGCCCCCCTTTTGTTTGCCTACTAGTTATAGAGCTTTTCTCACTGATGCTCCCAATCCTAATCAACCTGGAAAACGTGATATTTGGAAATATGAAATACAAACTCTTGGTCCTCTTGACTATAATGAAACTTGTTTATCTCAATATCCTTTACCTATCTCCCATTGTAATGAGAAATATAAACAGAAAGATCAATTTTGGAAATCCTCTTTAGCTAACACACCTACTTGGCTCTCTTGTGGATTTCCAAACGCTATCAGTAAACATATTCCTCTTAATTCACAAGTCACTATTTGGGATTATTCTCGTACTTCTTGCACTGACCATGAATGGAACCGTAATACGTACAGTACATTTCGTTGGTCTGGTGCCCCTCAACCTGTTCAACGGTGGTTTACACCTGGCTTGGTTGAACCTATATGGATTGCCCAAGAAAACAATAAAACTCAAATACATTATAATTTATTTAGACTTGTTGCTGCATCCAACTTACTTTTAGAAACAAAACCTGGTATGTCTAATCCTATTGCAATATCAGTAAGAGTTTGTGTTGGTTACCCATATGCTCTACTATTAGCTCCTAATAAATACTTAACTATTACTCCAATAGCCAATTCATACCATATATCCTGTACTGCTTGTAAAGTGACTAATTGTCTTACTTCTACTGATTTATTCAATGAAAGATTGTTTAACTCTGTTTTAATTGTAAAAAGACCCTCTTATGTACTTTTACCTGTTGACTTACAAGATGATCCCTGGTATGATAATTCTGCCCTGCAAGTTTTACATACTGTTAATCAATTAATTAGACCTAAAAGATTTGTTGCTGCATTAATCCTTGGTATTTTAGCTTTAATTTCTATAGTCACGACTTTTGCTGTAGCTACCACTGCTTTAGTTCAAGAAGTTCACACAGCTCACTTCGTTAATTCTCTCAGCAGCAACATTACTCTGGCTTTGATGACTCAAGCCAGTATTGATAACAAGCTTGAAGCTAAACTCAATATTTTAGAAGAAGTGGTATTAGCTTTAGCTCAGGACATTAAATTCATACAACATAAACTTCAAACCAGATGCCACTCTGCTTTTCCAGCTATTTGTGTTACTCCTTTACCTTATAATCTTTCCACTTCTTGGGACAAAACTAAAGCTCATTTACAGGGTGTCTGGAAGGACAATGATATAACTCATGATTTACAAACTCTCCAAAAAGATATCACTACCATCAGTGAAGCCCATTTGTCTGCCACGTCTCTTGATTCACTGGCTCAATCACTCTCTGACAATCTTAAATCATTAAATCCTTTGTCTTGGATTCAGTACATTGTGTTTATTGTCATCATCGGATGCCTGATATTTTGTGTTGTTTTACTGTTACCTTGTCTTCTTCGTTGCGTTTTCTCCTCCTTAAAGGCTGTTCGCCAAGACCTGTTTGAGCTACGTTTCATTAACAAAAAAGGGGGAAATGCCGCACCCCCGGCATCCAGCCGTGGTGGGATGGCTCTGTCCGCGTTGTAAAGACCGCGGTAAGGCGGTGCGTGCTCCCCGGAGCGTTGCCCCCAGTCCCCCTGGCTTGCGACAGCGGCGCATAAGTTGCCTAGCATGCCTTTTAGTGAACGTAGAAACTCTTAAGGTGCGGCATAAAGGCCTAAGTAACCTTTACCCTGAAACCTGTTTGAAACCTGTTTGTTAAGTTGAATGCTTGATTGTTGCTTGAATGTCTTAAGGAACTAAGAATAAACATAATGACTTACTGATCCATGATCTCATATATCCAGAGGAGACTGAATGTCTCCAAGGGAGCACGCTCCCACCATAAATGTCAGTGAATTGAGACAATGCATTGAGACAATGCAGGAACAGCAAACAAGATGCTCCATCTAGATATGTACTTACGCCACCCACAGCCACCCACGACTTAAAACTTTCCACATACCTTTACATTTCATATATTTCCTAGTACTATAATCACTTACATAATTTACACATATATGAAATCTTTTAATCACATTAGAAGTAAATAATTTGTGAATTATTACTAATACTAGTAGTTATAAAGAAAGAATTTTCACGTTTTAAAACTCTAACCTTTAAAGCATTTACTTAGATAAGGGGAAGTGAAAGACACAACTGATAACCAACAGCCTTTGTTCCCCCTCGCGGGCAAAACCCCTTGCAGACAGGATATTGTTTAAGTGAGATGGTCAAATACTCACATCTACAAGGTTAGATATTAACTTGTAAAGCTCAGCAAGTTGTAAAAATACCTTTTGTAATTTGTAATGCTTTGTCAAAAATGTATAAAAACCAATCTTAAAATTCAGTAAAGTACAGCTGCTTTCTTCATCACTTGTGGTGTGGCAGTTTGTCATTTTCCATCCTGCGTCGACCTTCCAATCAACCTGTACCGTTCGCCCTGAAACGCCCTCAGACTGAGGCCCAACGACTGGCAGTCTGCGGCAACATACTTTAAAGATCTTGAAAAATTAATACTTCATTTTATATCGAGTTAGAAAAAAACTCAAATAGCCAAGACACTACTCAGAAATAAAAACAAAGCAGAAGGAATCATGCTACCAGTCCTCAGACTGTACTATAAATCGATAGTGATCAAAACAGCATGGTACTGGCACAAAAACAAATGTATGGAACAGAATAGAGAACTAAGAAATTAAGCCAGCTACTTACCATTATTTGATCTTTGACAAGCCAATTAAAAACATTCAATGGAGAAGATTCCCTATTTACCAAATGGTGCTGGGTGACGGGTTGGCAACCTGTAGAAGACTGAAACTGGACCCACATCTTTTTTTTTTTTTTTTTTTGTAGAGACAGAGTTTCACTTTTTATGGCCCTCAGTAGAGTGCCATGGCATCACACAGCTCACAGCAACCTCCAACTCCTGGGCTTAAGCGATTCTCTTGCCTCAGCCTTCTGAGTAGCTGGGACTACAGGAACCTGCCACAACACCCAGCTATTTTTTGGTTGCAGTTCAGCCGGGGCTGTGTTAGAACCCACCACCTCAGTATATGGGGCCAGCACCTTACTGACCGAGCCACAGGCGCTGCCCATGACCCACGCCTTTCATTATTAAATAAGGTAGACTCACACTTGATTAAAAATTTAAACTTCAGACATGAAAATATAAAAAATATTAGAAGAAAGTGCAGTGAAAACTCTTGGAGGAATCGGCCTTGGAAAATATTTTATGAGGAGGATCCCCTGGCCATTTGAAGCAGAATCAAAAATACACTACTGGGACATGATCAATCTTAAAAGCTTCTGCACAGCCAAGAAAACAGTAAATACAGCAAGCAGACAGCCCTTTGAATGGGAGAAGATTTTTGCAGGTTATGTCTCTAACAAAGGTTTAATAATCCGAATCCACAGAGCAATCAAACACATACGCAAGGAAAGAACAGGTAATCCCGTTTTAGGCTGGGCAAGTTAATTGAATAGAAACTTCTCTGAAGAAGACAGGTGCATGGCCAACAGACACATGAAAAAATGCTCATCATCCTTAATCATCAGAGAAATGCAAATCAAAGCTACTTTGAGTTATCATCTAACTCCAGTAAGATTAGCCCCCATCACAGAACCTCCAAACCAATGATGTTGCTGTGGATGTGCAGAAAAGAGAACACTTCTACATTGCTGGTGAAAATGCAAATTAATATGTTCCTTTTGGAAAGATGTTTGGAGAATTCTTAGAGATCTAAAAATAGACCTGACATTTGATCCTATAATTCCTCTTATAGGTTTATATACAGAAGACCAAAAATCACATTATAACAAAGATATTTGCATCAGAATGTTTATTGCAGCCCAATTCATAATGGCTAAGTCACGCACAAAGCCCAAGTGCCCCTCAATACACAAATTGATTAATAATTTGTGGTATATGTACAACATGGAATATTATGCAGCCTTAAAGAAAGATGGAGACTATGTCTCTTTCATGTTTACATGGACGGAGCTGGAAAATATTCTTCTTAGCAAGATATCTCCAGAATAAAAGAAAAAGTACACAATGTAACTCATCCCTAAGAAAAAACTAATTTATAATTCAATCTTAAAAAAAGAATAAGGGAACAGGGGCAAGGGAGGGGAGGGAAGAAGTGAGTATGGGTGGAGGAAAAGTAATTAGTGGGTCCACAACTACTGTGCCTCTTAGAAGGGTACATGTGAAATTTACTAAATGTAAAATACAAAAGTCTAAACACAATAACTGTAGGATAATATTTAGAAATAAACATTTCCTCATCAAGCACACAAAGTGAATTCAATGTGAGTTTAAAATGACTTGTTTTTTTTCCATGGGCTTAAGGGACCTGGATCCCCCTGGGCTATACACAGAGTTGGTTTTCTTGGAGTTGTAAATTCCTTAAACCATTTCTCTAAAGCTATACACCCTGTGAAGCCTGAGATCAAAAGGCATGCCACCCTTCCTCAGAAATACGGGCCAGAGAGTTAATTTATGTTAACAACATATTGTCAGAGGTCTATAGGAGCTCTGCCCTGAGGAGAAGACACAGTCTTCATACTGAGTCAACTGAGTGAATGCTTGAAAATATTTTTCCATTAACTCTGTTCCCCTTGTTTATTTTGATCTTTATTACTTTCTTTACACACCTGCACAGAGATTAGTCAGTGTATAGATGTTTACTGCAAAAGTGATTGTGTTGATGTTGTAACAGGATATTTCCTTTTTAGTTGATTTCAGATGGGGATAAATTGAGATAATAGTAAAACTAATAGATAATAAATTGAGTGTTTACATGACTTTGCTACATGCTATCTCATCTCATTTCATGTAGTCTGTTTCTTGATGTAATAATTATAGGAGTGAGTGTACACCAACGACAAAGCTGCTGTTCATTCGTAGTCGGCAGGATCAGGGGATTGCTAAGAAGCAGAAAGACTTTCTGGATGCCGGGTTGGAGGATGGCCACCTCCGCCAGGATGCCTCAGAGAGATATTCACTGATGCTGTTTGAGGTAAGTTTGAGAACCCTGTAACTGGGACCATGCAATTGCCATGCAGAGTACGTGGGACGTCTCCAGCATAACAAGAAACATGGGAGGAAACAATATGAGTCTTCAGCTCTCTTCTTCTTTGGAGGACCAGTATATTGCCATTTTAAAAACTATAATTTCTACCACTAAAATTTCGGTAAAAACCAGTAAACTGAGGGAACTTTTTTGTGTGGTTGTTAAGCATTTCTGCTGGTTTACACCTGACCAGAAAGTCCAGCTTAATTTGAAAGTTTGGAAGAAAATGGGTCAGGCTCACCATCATGCACTCCAAAAAGGCAATTTTATGAATAGGGAAATATGGGCAACATATCAACTGTTGCAGACATGTTCTAAGCAAAATTCTGAGATGGAGGATATTGGCACTAACGAGTTGCCACCCCTGCCTCCTTTGCCCAAACTGGATCAGTTAGACTAGCCAGAGCAGATGGCGGAAAATTTCAGAAACTCTGGACATGAATATGATATGCCAGATTCTCATTCTGAACCCCAATTCAATAGGCCTCAAAAGAAATATGTGGGTGACTTAATTTGTCTTGAAAGTGACACAGAGAGCTGTCCGGAATTAAGGGAAATGGCTAATGATTCAGTTCAAAAACAGTCTAAATTTGAACATCTTAAAAAGGTTATGGTGAAAATTTTTAAACAATGAATCAAAGAATTGCCTTCTTAGAAAAGAAGGGAGCTGAAATACTTTAGAGCAAGCTCTAAAGCACATTCTTGTAAAGATGTGTTCTACCTTACAAGCCTCTAATTCCTTATGAACCAACAGGTCCTATAGTCTGGAGGGAAGGCCCCTTACATCATAATGCTCCACCAGGTATCTATCCTATGTGGCCTAATCCCGTAGATAGTTGCTTCACTGCATAGTATTACTTTCCTTTAGATATTTCTGAATTGGCATATCTAATGAGAACTCAGTTCAAATTTCACAATTCTGTAATAATAAAGAGCCTGTTATACAAGCATATCCTGTTTTCAGGGAAATTTGAAAAAATGGTCAATCAGGAGCTTCTCAACACGCCCCTATAGAAGTAAAATTTTTAAAAACAATGAAAGATGCCATTTATGTTTATGGACCTACTTCTCTTTTTTAATTGGCATTTTAAATTTATTATACACAAATCATATTTTTATTCCTGCTGACTGGGAAATTTTAACTCATACTACCTTGAGCACTGGTCAACTTTTACAATTCAAGGCCTGGTGGCTGGAAGAGGCAATTTTACAAAACCAAGCTCAGGGAACTCCAGTTAACTCTTTAATGGGTACTGGCCCTGAAGCTGATATTCACCAACAACTGCAATTAACAGAAGACTTATTAATATAAGTTAAAGATGTTTGTATTAGAGCTTGGCAAAGACTAGAGGGAAAAGATGGCATTAAATAGTTTTTTACAAGAATCATGCAAGCAAACAATGAACCATATTCTGAATTTGTAGCTAGCCTTCAAACAGCAATTGAAAGGTCTGTTCCTGGATAACAGGCCAGACAAATTTTTTATTACAATTAGCATTTGAGAATGCCAATTCAGATTGTAAGTTGGCCCTGACCCCTATCAAGAATCAAGAAAATGTTTCCATTGAACAATATCTTAGCACTTGTAGAGATATTGGCTCTGGAACATTTCAAGCAAAGCTTAATTCTACCACCTTGGCAGAGGCACTTAATGCGACTAAAAAGAAAGGAAAATGTTTTAATTGTGGGAATATAAGGCATCTGCATTCTGAATGTCACAAAGCTAAAATTGAAGTGCGCCAACTGTGGAAGTTCAGGATATCAAGCTGCAATCACCTGGCCTATGCCACTACTGTGGAAAAGGTAAACATTGGACTAAAGAATGTAGATCTGTTAAAGATAAAGACAGCAAACTCCTGTCACCCAGAGTAGAATTTGTTCCATCTCAGGATCCAAACAATGGGGTATTGGGCCCAGCTCATGGTACGGGAATCAATACAAGCATGCAGAGTTCATTTCCAGTGGACAATGGGATAACACATGTACAGACAAATCAGAACAATTAACAGAAATAGAGCCTGTGACATTACATGTTCAGGATCTCTTTAATGCAACTCAAGGAATTGCAGCTTAAGCCATACCAATACTATATGAGGAAGAAATTTTAATTGGACAAAAGCCTAGAAAACTTCAGACAGGAATTTAGAGCCCTATTCCACCAGACTCTGTGGGACTTATTTTAGGTAGAAGCAGTTTAACAATGGAAAGTTTAAACATACATCATGGAGTTATTGATTCTGATTTTAAAGGGGAAATTATGCTTATGGCTTCTTCGATCCAGAATATAAAATTAAAAGCTGGTCAAAAAATTGCATAAATTTTAATACTGCCTTATCATAAAGGACAGGCTGCTCCCACAAAGCAGGAAGGTGGCTTTGGCAGCACAGGAAAACAGGTTTTTGGCATCCTTTTCTTAATGACTCTAGACCTCAGTGTACAGTAACTTTTGCTAATAAAACAGCAATTACTGGACTAGTAAATTCAGGAGCTAATGTTTTGATAATTACTTCTTTCATGTGGTGTAAGGGCTGGCCAAAGAAGAAAATTGAGGCTACATTTTTTGGTATGGGAACTTTAACTGATATTGAACAAAGTACAAATACTTTAAACTGCTCTGGCCCAGAGGGTCAAAAAACTCAACTACACCCCTATGTGACTCTTATTATGTTATCTATATGGGGCAGAGATCTTTTACAGCAGTGGGAGCCATAATTATTATTCCAACTATTTCCAAACCAGCCAGACTATAATGAGGAATATGGGCTATAATTTCATTGACCCCACTCCTACTTTAAAACCTGAAATTATAAGAATGGGAAATGACAAAACTGGATTAGGTTTGGCTACCTTTCAGGAGGGTTTTATATAGCTGGTCCTGGTCAGTGCTTCTCCCTGCCGTTAAAATGGTTAACAGATAAATTGATATAGTTTGAACACTGGCTGCTCCCTTATGAAAAATTAGAAGTGCTTAATAATATAGCTCAAGAGAAGTTAAAAGCAGGCAATATAACATTTAGTACCAGTTCATAGAATAGCACAGTATTTCTGATAAAAAAGAAATCTAGAAAATGAAGAATGGTGACTGATTTAAAACGGATAAATACAATTATATCTCTGATAGGAAACTCACAATCTGGAATACCTAACCTGTCTCTAATTCCTAAAACTTATTCTATTATCATAATTGATTTAAAAGACTTTTTCTTTTAAATGGTAAAAGACTTTACTATTCCTCTTCATCCTGAGGATGCTGAGAGATTTGCTTTTACTATTTCTGATTTGAAATCACTAAATCCAGCAAGACACTTCCATTGGAAGGTACTTCCTGAAGGCGTGTTAAGTAGCCCCACCTTATATCAACTTTAAGTAAATCAACCTTTAGAAATAGTAAGAACACTTTTCCCAGAGAGTATGTGCTTACATTATATAGATGACATCTTAATAGCACACCCTGATAAGGAAAAGCTACAACACATGCTTAAAGTTGTAAAAGAAAACTGCCAGCACTTTGGACTTGTAATTTCTGAGGACAAAATACAGTGTACAGATCCATGAGATTATTTAGGATATAAAATATCTAGAGAAAAAATAATTCCACAAATAGTAACTATTAGAAGAGACAATTTAAAAACTCTAAATAATTTTCAAAAACTATAAAGATATATAAATTGGATTAGACCTAGTTTAGGAATTCCCACATATGCTCTAAAAATTTTGTTTGCAACTTTAGAAGGACCAGCCTATTTAAAAAACACTAGAGTATTAACTGCTGAGGCAGAAAAAGAATTACAGCAGATAGAACAACATATCCAACAATCTCAAAAAGATAGAATTAATTAAGTTGGTCATTTTTATTTATATGTGTTTCCTTCCAGTTATTCTCCTACTGGACTGTTAACACAAGAAAATAATTTTATATAATGGTATTTTCTACCTAATAAAACAGTTAAGAAAATGGAAACATATATATATATATATTATATATATATATATTATAATATATATATATACTAGCCACAATAATTGTAAAATGATGTCAAAGATTTAGACAACTAATTGGTAAAGACCCTGAAAAAATATCTGTGCCTCTTACTAATTCTCAAATTAATAATTTATTTATCTTCAACATTGAATGGCAAATCGCTATTTAGGATTACCTAGGACTTTTAGATAACCATTATACTAAGGATAAAAGAATTCAATTTCTTTTTTTTTTTTTTATTAAATCATAACTGTATACAATGATATGATTATGGGGCATCATACACTCACTTCATAAACCATTCGACACGTTTTTATCACAGTGGTTAACATAGCCTTTCCGGCGTTATCTCAGTTACTGTGCCAAAATATTTACATTCTACATTTACCAAGTTCAGCAAATACTCCTGTAATATGCACCACAGGTGTGATCCCACCGATTCCCCTCCCTCTACCTACCCCACCTTTTCCCACTTCCCCCTATTGTTAAGTTGTAGCTGGGTTATAGCTTTCATGTGAGAGTCCCAAATTAGTTTCATAGTAGGGCTGTGTACATTGGGTATTTTTTCTTCCATTCTTGGGATACTTTACTAAGAAGAATATGTTCCAGCTCCATCCATGTAAACATGAAAGAGGTAAAGTCTCCATCTATCTTTAAGGCTGCAAAGTATACCATGGTATACATATACCACAATTTATTAATCCATTCGTGGATCGATGGGCACTTGGGCTTTTTCCATGACTTAGCTATTATGAATTGGGCTGCAATAAACATTCTGGTACAAATATCTTTGTTACGTTGTGATTTTTGGTCTTCTGGGTATATGCCCAGCAGAGGGATTACAGGATTGAATGGCAGATCTATTTTTAGATCTCTGAGTGTTCTCCATATATCTTTCCAAAAGGAATGTATTAATTTGCATTCCCACCAGCAGTGCAGAAGTGTTCCCTTTTCTCCGCATCCACGCCAACATCTCTGGTCTTGAGATTTTGTGATATAGGCTAGTCTCATTGGAGTTAGATGATATCTCAAAGTAGTTTTGATTTGCATTTCTCTGATGATTAAAGATGATGAGCATTTTTTCATATGTCTGAAGGCCGTGCGCCTGTCTTCTTCAGAGAAGTTTCTCTTCAAATCCCTTGCCCAGCCTGCGATGGGATCCCTTGTTATTTTCTTGCTGATGCGTTTGAGTTCTCTGTGGATTCTCGTTATTAAACCTTTGTCAGAGATATACCCTGCAAATATCTTCTCCCATTCTGAGGGCTGTCTGCTTGCTCTGATTACTGCGTTCTTAGCTGTGCAGAAGCTTTTTAGTTTGATCAAGTCCCAGTAGTGTATTTTTGAAGCTGCTTCAATTGCCCGGGGGGTTGTCCTCATGAAATACTCAACCAGACCAATTTCTTCAAGGGTTTTCCCTGCATTCTCCTCTAGTATTTTTATAGTTTCATGTCTTAAGTTTAAATCTTTAATACAATGAGAGTCTATCTTAGTTAATGTTGAAAGGTGTGGGTCCAATATCAGTCTTCTGCAGGTTGCCAGCCAGTTCACCCAGCACCATTTGTTAAATAGGGAATCTTTTCCCCACTGAATGTTTTTAATTGGCTTGTCAAACATCAAATAGCGGTAAGTAGCTGGATTCATCTCTTGGTTCTCTATTCTGTTCCAGATATCTACTTCTCTGTTTTTGTGCCAATACCATGCTGTTTTGATCACTATCGATTTGTAGTAAAGTCTGAGGTCTGGTAGTGTGATTCCTCCTGTTTTGTTTTTATTTCTGAGTAATGTCTTGGCTATTCGAGTTTTTTTCTGATTCCATATAAAACGAAGTAATGTTTTTTCAGGATCTTTAAAATATGACAGTGGAGCTTTAATAGGGAGTGCGTTGAAATTACATATTGCTTTGGGTAGTATGGACATTTTGATAATGTTGATTCTTCCCAGCCATGAGCATGGTATGTTTTTCCATTTGTTAACATTTTCAGCTATTTCTTTTCTTAGAGTTTCATAGTTCTCTTTATAGAGATCTTTCACGTCTTTTGTTAGGTAAATTCCCAAATATTTCATCTTCTTTGGCACGACTGTGAATGGGATAGAGTCCTTAACTGCTTTTTCAATTTGACTGTTGTTGGTGTATATAAAGGCTACCGATTTATGAATGTTGATTTTGTAACCTGAGATGCTGCTGTATTCCTTGATCACTTCTAGGAGTTTTGTAGTAGAGTCCCTAGTGTTTTCCAGATACACAATCATATCATCTGGGAAGAGCGAGAGTTTGATCTCTTCTCACCCTATATGGATACCCTTGATCGCCTTTTCTTCCCTAATTACGGTGGCTAACACTTTCATTACAATGGTGAAAAGCAATGGAGACAATGGGCAGCCTTGTCTGGTTCCTGATCTGAGTGGAAATGATTCCAATTTAACTCCATTCAATATGATATTGGCTGTGGGTTTGCTGTAGATAGCCTCTATCAGTTTAAGAAAAGTCCCTTCTAGACCAATTTTCTTGAGTGTTCTGATCATGAAGGGATGCTGGACATTATCAAAAGCTTTTTCTGCATCAATTGAGAGAATCATATGGTCTTTGTTTTTTAATTTGTTTATGTGCTGAATTACATTTATAGATTTACGTATATTGAACCAGTCTTGAGACCCTGGGATAAAACCAACTTGGTCATGATGTATAATTTGTTTGATGTGTTGCTGGATTCTGTTTGTTAGGATCTTGTTGAATATTTTTGCATCTATATTCATTAGTGATATTGGTCTATAATTTTCTTTTCTTGTTGGGTCTTTTCCTGGTTTGGGGATCAGGGTGATGTTTGCTTCACAGAACGTGTTGGTTAGTCTTCCTTCTTTTTCTACATTTTGGAACAGGTTGAGTAATATAGGTACTAATTCCTCTTTAAAGGTTTGGTAGAATTCTGACGTGAAACCATCTGGTCCCGGGCTTTTCTTTTTAGGGAAGTTTTGTATAGTTGATGCTATTTCTGAACTTGATATGGGTCTGTTCAACATTTCCACTTGATTCTGGTTAAGTCTTGGAAGGTGGCGTGCTTCCAAGTATCGGTCTATTTCCTTCAGATTTTCATATTTCTGAGAATAAAGTTTCTTGTAATATTCATTAAGGATTTTTTGGATTTCTGATGAGTCTGTGGTTATTTCGTCTTTGTTGTTTTTGATTGAAGATATTAGAGATTTTACTCTTTTTTTCCTGATTAGGTTGGCCAGAGGATTATCTATTTTATTGACCTTTTCAAAAAAACAGCTTTTTGATTTATTGATCTGTTTTATTATTCTTTTGTTTTCAATTTCATTTAATTCTGCTCTAATTTTGGTTATTTCTTTTCTTCTACTGGGTTTGGGGTTGGAATGTTCTTCCTTTTCCAGTTGTGTGAGGTGTCCCATTAAGTTGTTAACTTCCTCTCTTTCCGTTCTCTTGAGGAAGGCTTTCAGTGCTATAAATTTCCCTCTTAGAACTGCCTTTGCAGTGTACCAGAGGTTCTGATAGTTTGTGTCTTCATTGTCGTTTTGTTCCAAAAAATTGGTGATTTCTTTCTTAATCTCATCTCTGACCCAGCTATCATTCACCATAAGGTTATTTAACTTCCATGTTTTTGTATGGTTATGCAGATTCCTGTTGTTACTCAATTCAAGTTTTATTCCATGATGCTCCGAGAAGATGCATGGAATAATTTCTATTCCTTTAAATTTACTGAGGTTAGACTTGTGACCTAAAATGTAATCAATTTT
The DNA here is from genome assembly GCF_027406575.1 of Nycticebus coucang. Lineage (NCBI taxonomy): Eukaryota > Metazoa > Chordata > Mammalia > Primates > Lorisidae > Nycticebus > Nycticebus coucang. The sequence goes on from NC_069805.1 coordinate 8,169,461, forward strand.
GGAGTAAGTTCCGTGGGCTGATGAGAAGTATGTGTATTCAGTTTTGTTGGGATGAAATGTTTTGTAGATGTCTGCTAAATCTAAATATTGGATGGTTAGGTTTAAATCTAAGATTTCTTTGCTCAGCTTCTTTCTGGAGGATCGATCCAACACTGCCAAGGGAGTGTTGAAATCTCCAACGATTATGGGGCTGGAGGAAATCAAGTTACTCATGTCTGTTAGAGTTTCTCTTATAAATTGAGGTGCATTCTGGTTGGGTGCATAGATATTAATAATTGAGATCTCGTCATATTGAGTATTACCCTTAACAAATATGAAGTGACCATTCTTGTCCTTCCTTACTTTTGATGGTTTAAAGCCTACTGTATCTGTAAATAAAATTGCAACACCTGCTTTTTTCTGATTACCATTTGCCTGATATATGGATGACCATCCTTTCACCCTGAGTCTGTATTTGTCTTTTAAGTTGAGATGTGACACTTGTATGCAACAAATATCTGGCTTGAGTTTTTGTATCCAGTCAGCTAACCTATGCCTCTTTAGAGGACAGTTTAAGCCATTCACATTGATGGAGAGTATTGATAAGTCTGGTGGAATTTTGGGTATCGAGTTTTTCATAGGTCCAGTGGACATTTTTAATCCTTTTGCCAGTGTGGAAGTTGGAGTTTGATCCGAAGTTTCTGAGTGAGTTTACTTTTGTGGTATAGGATTGGGTTGGTCATTGTGGAGGATAGGTCTGAGAACATCCTGAAGAGCTGGTTTACTTATGGCAAATTTTTTCAACATATGAATGTCATTGAAGTATTTAATTTCTCCATCATAGATGAAACTCAGTTTAGCTGGATACAAGATCCTGGTTTGAAAGTTTTTTTGCCTTAGGAGATTAAAAGTTGATGACCAGCCTCTTCTGGCTTGAAAATTTACAGCAGAGAGATCTGCAGTTATTCTAATATTCTTACCTTTGTACGTTATAGTTTTCTTTCGCCGGGCTGCTTTGAGAATCTTCTCTTTCATGTTATCTTTAGTGAAGCTAATTATGATATGTCTGGGAGATTGCTTATTGGGGTTGAATCGTGCTGGGGTTCTGAAGCTGTCTGCTATCTGAATTTCAGATTCTCTAGGCGTGTCAGGAAAATTTTCTTTCATAATTTCATGTAGAAGGGCCTCTGTGCCCTTGGCAGCCACTTCATCATTCTCCGAAATTCCTATAACCCTTATGTTGTTTTTTTTCGAATTATCTGAGAGTTCTCTGAGTGAGTGATCCGTTTTTGCTCTCCATTTCTCTTCCTCTTTGAGAGATTGGGAGCGTTCGAAGACTTTATCTTCAATGTCAGAAATCCTTTCTTCTGCTTGCTCCATTCTGTTACTGAGGGATTCTACTGTATTTTTCATATCTTTGAGGGCTATAAGTTCTTGTTTCAGTGTGTCTAAGTCTTTGGTGGTTTTGTCTTTAAATTCGTTAAATTCTGGAGAAATTTTTGAATTTCTCCTCGAATTCCTAATTCCATTTTATTAATCTTATCTGCAAACCAAATTCTGAATTCGACTTCTGACATCTCAGCCAGTTGTTTATGAATGGGATCTTCAATCACATCTGCCGTATCTTTTCTTGGGTGGGTTGAGCTATTCTGGTTATTTATGTTACCAGAGTTTTTCCGCTGATTCCGCCCCATGGTTTACTCCCTTTGGTTTTTCCCTTGGGGTTTTATCGAGGGCCCATACAGTGTTGTGGCCTGAGAAACTGGGGCCCTGTCTGGTGTGGTGGAGCAAAGTGGTTCTGTCTTGTTTTCAGCTGGTTTCTGTTCGATCCTATTGCAACTTCTACTCTGGCTTGAAGTCTCAGCTGTGTGGAAAAATCAGCAATTAAGTCACCCCGCCTGCCTACCTCTGGCCCCAGTTGGAGAAGGAGAATCAAACCTTCCTACAATCGCACACCCAGATCACCGCCTGAAAAGTCCTCAGTCTATTAGCCCAGTTTAAAAGGTCCGAATCAACTGCCTCAATTGGCACTTGTCTCGGGTTTAAGGGTTCAAGAGGTCTCTGGAAACTGGATCACAGGGGCCTGGTGACTCCTCTGACACAGCTCACCCCAGTGCAGCGTGAAGTCAGGAGGAGCCACCCAGCAAGCAGAGCAGTCTGGGAAGGTTGACGTCTCCTTCCCCACTTTGCCCCTCCGTCGGACCCAGTCACTGTTATCTCTGCAGAGGGCTAACCCAGTTGCCTGCAGTGAACAGACACTCCAGGGGTTTGCTCCTGCCTGAATCGGAAGGAAGTCTGCCAGGCCCCCGCAGACTGCCGCTATCTAGCAGGGGGAGATGGGGCCTGACATCTTTGAGTGTTTGATGCAGGTGATGGGAAGTAGGTGTTCACTCAAGCTTAGCCCCGTCCCTGATGGATGCTGCTAACAGAACAGAACAGACCAGACAACTTTGTGAGGTTCTGTCTCTGTTCCTGTCGTCGCCTACAGAAGACGGGCTGTTTTGAGTTCAAACGTCTTAGCTGTTGGAAAATTGCGTCTGAACACCTCTCTGGGTCGGCCCCGCCCTGGAAGCTTCCCGGGTTTGTTTGCCGTGTCGCCGGTGGCCTCCTCTGATTGCCCAGGGAGACAGGGGGTGTGGCCTCAGAATATCCAGAAGTGAGCGTTCTGCCTTTAAAGAAAAAACGGCTGTTGATCTACCTCCAGGGAACTTCTGCTCTGGTGTGGGCACTCTGGCGACCCTTTTCTCCTCTGTCCCGCACCCCAGAGTCAGCACTGAGCGGCCGCAGTTTGTGCTGGGTCCACACCCCTTGAGAGATTCCCCAAGAATCAGAACTCTTGGGGAATGGGCCCCCAGACCCCGATTGGGAGTGGGGGGGAAGCTAGAGTTTCATTCAGTTTTACGGAATACTACGGTCGGGGGAGGGCTCCTGCACTGCACCGCAGGGAAGTGCCGCCAAGGCTTGATTTCCCCTCAGCAGAGTGCCATCTCCTCGCTCCCGTGTCCCAGAGTCAGTGCTGACCTGACGCAGCTCAGGCACTGTGCACTCCCCTCGAGAAATCACCCAAGGAGCCGAACTCCTGGGGGATAGGCCCTAAGATCCCGAGTGAGAGTAGGGGTTCTCAGCTCTCAGCGGGGAGGCCAGAGTCTTATTCAGTCTTGGGCCCCGTATGCCCGGGGAGGGTTGGTGCACTGCCCCGCAGGGAAGTGCCGCGAGGCCTGACTCCCCCTCGGCCCGGTGCCCTCTCCTCACTTGCGCGCCTCAGAGTCAATACTGACCAGTCGCAACTCGGGGACTGTCCACTCCCCTTGAGAATTCACCCAAGGGTCCGAAGTCCTGGGGGACAGGCCTCCAGACCTCAGTGGGCGGGAGGGGAGCGCCGGGGATTCAGGGTTGCCGGCAAAGGATTCCCAAAGTTTTATTCAGCCCTATGTCCGGCAGGAGAACGCCACGGCACCCCAGTAGGGGAGGTAGGTCCAGTTTTTAGAAGGTCTCTCCCGTGGAGTGTAGTGGGAGGGCCTTTAATTTCTGCCCGCTTGTTCAATTGTAGGGCTCTTGAGCCAGTCTCATGGGGGATGGGGACTCCCGTCCGCTTGGTGGTGGATTTTGTACCTTTTGTTTGCGTCCTTGTGATCACAACTTGCCTCAGCAGTGTTGATGTGCGTTCTTCAGCCTTCTCTCTTGGTGAGGCTCAAGTCCACCAGGATACTTACTAAATTCCTGTCCCTTAACTCTCCTTCTGGTCGGGAGCCTTTGTTGAAAGCTGGCTTCAGTCCGCCATCTTGTCTCCCCTCCAAAAGAATTCAATTTCTTAAAAAAATGGATATTACCAAAAATTATTAAAGAACATCCTTTAGATAATGCTCTTACTTTTTATACTAATGCTAACAAGAAAGGATTTGCAAGATATATAAGAGAAAAAAATACAAAAAGTCAAACAGTCTTCTTATCAATCTGTAGAGAAAGCTGAATTATTTGCTATAGTAATGCTATTAAGTGATTATCCACGTAAAGAGATAAATATAATTACAGACTTATTTTTTAAACAATTGTAGTACAAAATATTGAGACTGTTACTTTAACTGAAAATAATTCAGAATTAAATTTATTATTTCAAAAACTATAAAATTTAATAAGAGCCCAAGTAAAAGGTGTTTATACTGTACATATTAGAGCCCATACAGGATTACCCAGACCTTCATCAGAAGATAGTCATATGGTAGATCAATTAATAGTGTCATTAATTACTGACCAAAAAGAACATAATATTCATAATTCCAATACATGATCATTAAAACAGAGACGTGGCGTTACTTGGCACTCTGCCAGAACCATAGTCCAATCTTGCCCCATTTGCAAACCTTTAGTAGCACCTTCTTTACCCAAGGGAGTTAATCCTAGAGGATTGAAATCTAATCAACTATGGCAAATGGATTTGTCTTAACTTCCAGAATTTGGAAAAACAAAATATATACATCATACTTTGGATACTTATTTTCATTTGTCATGGACAACAGCATTATCACCTGAAAAAGCAGATGCTGTCATGACACATTTGTTCAAATGCTTTGCTATTGTGGGTAAACCTAAAAGTATAAAAACATATAATAGATCAGCATATATTTCAAATAAATACAAAGAATTTTTTAATCTCCATCAAATAAATCATTTAACACATATTCCTCAAAATAGCAAGGGTCACGTTATAATTTAAAGACAAAATAGAACATTAAAAGACATGCTTATAACAGAAAGAAAGAGGACAGTATACCTCAACAAGAAACAGATTATCTTTAGCTCTATTTACTTTAAATTTTCTAAATTTGAATGATAAATATGAAACTCCAACATTTAAGCACTGGAGTGTGGTCACACCGTCATCTACTGACAGACCAATATATTACAAGGACAATATCAATAATCAGTGGATTCCCTGCCCCTGTAGTAAAATAGGAAATGTGATTTGCTTATATTTCCACAGGAGACCGTAACTTTTTGGTTCCAGATAAAAATATTAAACTCAGAAGTGTTACCCATGAAGAAACAATGGCAGAGAAACCTGGTGGAATTTCGAGTGAACAAATTAGCCTTGAGATTCCAGCATCTAACCTTGACTCACAAGAATGGGAAGAGGAAGATGATGACATCAGTGCACCCAGAAATGGTGACCATGCAACAAATGCAGAAACTGAGGAAAGCTGCTGTGACAAGTCTATGCAAACAAAAGCGTAAGTTAACACCTGTGAATGTATTTTTAGCAATGTTTGCTTTCCTTGTGTGAACTGTAGAAGGAAAAGAATTTCATTATTGGACTTATGTCCCTAATCCATCACTGCTGTGAGGGGTTATTTGGACAGAGCCCACACTCCCCATATTTACAAATGAATCTGTCTGGCCCCCAGGACCCTATGATACCCGAGGACCATTTAAACCTAAATAAGAGGGTATTAAGCTTGTTAATTATACTTCTGGAGTCCCCAGCCCTCCTATTTGTTTTGGTCAATAATATCAGTGTTTAAATAAGACTGTATAGTACTGGCTAAGTCATTATGACTGACCAGCTTCTGGGAATGACATCAAACGTGAGATGTTTATTTTAAGTGCTAATTCCATCTCTCGTTTTATCCCAGGTTTTACTCCTACACATGTGGAAGCTCGTCCTTGTAAAGTACACAGTTTTACATTACAAAATAAATGGTTGCTTTGGACTAGATGTAAAGGAAATCAAAGTTTTTTATTAACTAATACTTCTAAATGTCCTATAATGGACTGGAGTCCAAAGGCAACATTACTTGACAGTAATAAAAGACCTATAACATTGGGTTGCCAAGAGATGAGTCTACCTATTTCTATAAATAAAAATAAAATTAATATTAATATGATAACACCTATTAGTTGGTCAGATTTTGGGTTTTCACCTCCCACACCTGGAATTTATGGCTTTCCTAAACAAAATCACTTGTGGAAAATAGCAGCAGCCCTAAAACCTATGAAGGGTTGGACTGGTGGATTGTTTTATCATGAAACCACCACACCTGCTACTTATGGTATGGAATTTACTGTCCATGATGAAAGATACATTCAAG